>NW_011889496.1:857134-879438 GCF_000151845.1 Pteropus vampyrus | reverse complement strand
TTTTTTTTTTTGATGTTGAGTTGTATGAGTTCTTTATATATTTTGGATATTAACCTCTTATCAGATGTATCATTAGTGACTATCTTTGTTTTTTTGATGGTTTCCTTTGCTCTACAAAATCTTTTTAGTTTGATGAAGTCTTGTTTGTTTATTATTTTCTTTGTTTCCTTTGCCTGAGGGGATATATCCAAAAAGAAATTACTGTTAGCAATATTAGAGAGTTTATTGCCTTTGTTTTCTTCTAGAAGTTATATGGTTTTGTGTCTTACATTTAAGTCTTTAATCCTTTTAGAGTCTATTCTTGTATATGGTATAGGAAGGTTGTCCAAATTTTTTTTTTTTGCCTGTACCCATCCAATTTTCTTTGAATTTTTGGTAAAATTTGCCTATGAAGCCATTTGGTCCAGGACTTTGTGTTTTGGGAGGTTTTTGACTACTAATTCAATTTCATTGGTGGTAATTGGTCAGTTCAGATTCTCTGTTTGTTCTTGATAAACTTGGGAGATTGTATGTTTCTAGGAAATATCCATGTCTTCCAGATTGTCCAATTTGTTAGCGTATAACTGCTTGTAGTATTTTCTTATGAACCTTTGTATTTCTGTGAAGTCTGTAGTTATTTCTCCTCTTTCACTTCTGATTTTATTTATTTGGGTCTCTCTCTTTTTTCCTTGATGAGTCTGGTTAAGGGTCTATCAATTTTGTTGATCCTTTCAAAGAACCAGTTCTTGGTTTTATTAATCTTCTGTATTGTTTTTCTAGTCTCTATTTTGTTTGTTTACTTTCTTTATTATTTCCTTCTTTCTATTCACTTTGGGCTTTGTTTACCATTCTTTTTCTAGTTCTTTTAAGTGTATGATTAGATTGTTTATTTGAACTTTTTTTATTTCTTGAGGTAGGCATGTATTTACTATGAATTTCTCTCTTCGGACTGCTTTTGCTGTGTCCCATAGATTTTGAGTCATTATATTTTCATTTTAATTTGTCTCTAGGTATCTTGATTTCTTTCCTGATCTTATTGATAACCCATTTATTGTTTAGTAGCATGTTATTTAGCCTCCATACATTTGTGTATTTTCCAGATTTTTTTTTGTAGTTGACTTCTATTTTCATACCATTGTGATATGATTTCTATCTTCTTAAATGTATTCAGACTTGATTTGTTTCTTAATTTGTGGTCTATCCTTGAAAATGTTCCATGTGTACTTGTGAAGAATGTATATTTTTTTGCTTTGGAGTAAAACGCTCTAAAAATATCTATTAAATTCCTGTGGTCTAGTGTGTCATTTAGGTCTACTGTTTCTTTCTTCCTTTTTTTGTCTGGAAGATCTGTCAATTGGTATCAATGGGGTGTTAAAGTCTCCTACTATGAATCTATTACTGTTGATCTCTCCTTTTATGTCAATCAATAGTTGCTTTAAGACTGTAGGTCCTTCTGTTCTGGGGCATATTTACTAGGGTTATGTCCTTTTGCTTTAATGATCCCTTTATCATTATGCAATGCCTTTCTTTGTCTCTTATTATAGTCTTTTTTTGGCTTTATTGAAATATAATAGGCAATTAGTTGCTTGGGTTTACATCACACAATTCAATGAGTTTTTTTTTCAATTATAGTTAGCATAGAATAATATATTAATTTTATTTATACAGTATAGTGATTAGAGATCTATGTAACTCACAAAGTAATTACCCCACTAAATCTAGTATCTCTCTTCCCCTTACATATTTATTGCAACATTGTTAACTATTTTCCTTATGTTACACTTTATATCTCCATGTCTATTTTGTAGCTATTCATTTGTACTTCTTAATTCCTTTGACCTTCCCCCAACACCCCTCCCATTCAGTAGTTCTCAAAATATTCTATTTATGAGTTTATTTCCATTTTTTGTTGTTATTTATTTTGTTCTTTAAATTCCACATGTGTAGGAAATCATTATTTGTCATTTTCTATCTGACTTATTTCATTCAGCACAATACCCTCTAGGTCCATCAAGGAAAGACCTTTTCCATCCCCTTCCTTTTAGTCTCTGTGTGTCTGTTAATCTGATGTGAGTCTCTTGTAGGCAGCATATGTAGGGGTCTTGTTTTCTTATCCATTCAGCCACCCTGTCTTTTGGTTGGAGCACTTAATTCTTTTCCATTTGGGGTGCTTGTTGATAAGAATGTAGTTATCACCATTCTTTATTCCTGTTTTTGGTACATGTTTTTCTTCTTAAAGAAGTCCTTTCAACATTTTCTGTAATACTGGCTTGGTGTTGATAAATTCCTTTAGCTTATTTTTTTCTGGGAAGCTCTCTATTCTTCAACTCTAAATGATAGCTTTTCTGGATGAAGTATTTTTGGTTGTAGATCCTGGGTTTTCATCATGTCAAATATTTTGTGGCAAGCCCTTTTGTCCTGCATAGTTTTTTTTGGAAAAATCAGAGGCCAATCTTATGAGTGCTCCCTTGTAGGTAATTAACTGTTTTTCTTTTGTTGCTTTTAAGATTCTCTCTTTGTGTTTAACCTTTGCCATTTTAATTATGATGTGTCTTATGTGGGAGTCTTTGGTTCCTGGCTTTTGGGACTCTCTGAGCTTCCTGAGATTTTATGTCTATTTCTTCCACCAGGTTAGGAAATTTTCCATGATTATTTCTTCAAGTATGTATTCAACTTCTTATTTTCCTTCTTCAAGTACCCACCTATGACATAGATGTTGTTACTCTTAATTTTATCCTATAGACTCCTTAAATTATTATTATTTTCTTTTTTCATGGTTACTTTTTCTTACCATTCTGGTTGAGTGTCTTTGGCTTGCTCGCTCAGAGATACCCAGCTAGTAAGTGGTAGAGACATAATTTAAACTCAATTAGTTTCTCCTCCAACATTCATTCTCTTTTTATCACTCTTCCCTGCCTCCTTGGGATGTTTAGATGTAACTTACATACTTGATATACCAATAGACAGAAACCATTTATAGGAATACAGACAAACAATGAAACCCTAGAGGGGCAGGCCCTGTGCTCCCCCAACCCCACCTATTTTTGGTTTTCTTCTCACCGTATTCTTTGCTGAACCTCTCACACAGTTCAACCACTAAAACTACTGGCTAAACTTTCTACCATAGAGGAAGTAACGATTTTTAATTGTTCAAGATTCTTACTAAAAACAACAGAATCTACTCTGGTTATTTTATTTTATTTTAATATTTGGTACATAATTTTTTAAAGATATACACCATGATGATTTAATAAACATATACAAAGGTGTGTTATTAAAGAATATTAATCTCTCTGATCATTAGGAACGCTGAAGGAGCAAAGTCAAGTCTAAACTTCCAGGAAGAAACCACCAACATGGTTCCCCTCCCCCACCCATATGCATATACTTCAAACAGGAAGCAAAGTTATTCTGAATGAGCCAGCTCAGTGCTTCTGCCAGTGTGCTTGAATGAGACTGAATTCACTCTAATCATGAAATCTGCAATGCTTATGCCACTTCCTTATTAGGAATTCAAACTTGCTTTTACCTAGAACCCAGATATCCCTGAGTCTTGCTGTATTAGAAGCCCCCTGTAGAGCCTACTTCTCATGTTTTAAATCAAGCCTCATGTGAAAGCATGTGACAGGGCAAGCCTATGCCTCATGTGTCCATCTGGGCTGCAAGAGAAATTGAGTGCTTAACTTATAAGTTGGAGAGGTGAGAACTGTTACATGTGAATTATTAGAAAGATGTTATACAACCATGAATATTACATGTCTACTATAAACCCATTACTTCCATATGTCTGGCTCAGGAAAGTAAGTGAATGATAGGGTCAACAAAGAAATGAGCACTGGAGGAGCAGTACATTTGGATAGGCTTTAGTGACCGAATTATTGAGTTGGAGCTACCTATGATATATGTAAATGGAGATATTTAATTAAACATATGAGCCTGGAACTTAGATAAGAAGTCAGAACTCCAGATAATAACATGGATGGTATCAGACTACAGGAGACAATTGATGCTGTAGAACAGGATGAGATCATCAGGACAGGGCATATTTAGTGAGAAGTGGCATCTTTTGGTTGAAGCACTTAATTCTTTTCCATTCGAGGTACTCATTGATAGGAATGAGCATTGATATATGCTTTTTCTTCCCAAACAAGTCCCTCCAATATTTTCTGAAAGAGTGGTTGGTATTCATAAATTTCTGTAGCTTATTTTTTTCTGAGAAGCTCTTTATCTGTCCTTTGTCTCTAAATGATAGCTTAGCTAGATAAAGATTTCTTGGCTGTAGATCCTGGATTTTCATCACTTTGAATGTTTCATGTCATGCCCTTCTGTCCTGCATAGTTTCTTTTGAGAAATCAGCTGCCAGCCTTATGGGTGCTCCCATGTAGGTAACTAACTGCTCTTCTCTTGCTGCTTTTAAGATTCTCTCTCTGTATTTAACTTTTAGCATTTTAAATATATGGTGTCTTGGTGTGGGCCTCTTCAGGTTCATCTTTTCTGGTATTCTCTGAGCTTCCTGGGATTGTATGTCAATTTCCTTCACTAGGTTAGAGAAGTTTTCCATCATTATTTCATCAAATAACTCTTCAACTTTTTGTTTCCCTTCAGGTACCCCTGTGACCTAGATGTTTTTTCATTTAACTTTGTCCCATAGGTTCCTTAAATTATTATTAAAGCCTTGGCTTCTTTTTTCTTGTTGTTCTGATTGGTTGTCCTAGGCTTCCCCATTCTTTATGTTGGTGGTTTGATCCTCTTCTTTATCCACTCTGTTTATTTCATTCTGTTATAAATATTCCTCTTGTTCAGAGAAGACAGCTTTGTTTGTGGGCCATGCAATCCACATGAGTTTCTGTTCACAGAGGCTACCTTGGGTGTGGTGTGAATAGTTGTTTCATCTAGTCTTGATCTTGGGAAACTGGGCTTGCACCCTAGTTCCTGTGAGGAGAGTCTAGGCTCGGTGTCATGGACCTAAGTCTCCATTCTAGTGTCCTTTGCATAAAGACATATCTCTTTTAAAACAAAGACCTGGACTTTCTGCAGCAGGATGGAGGATATGGGTGGGAATGGGCATGTTCCTCAGTGTTTGTAGTACAAACAGGTGGGGCCCCAGGCCCAGATTCCAAGGCAGTTGCGTAGGGGTGTCTGATACCTAGGTAGGCTTCTTGATTTCAGAGTTGGGATTATACTCTTCCTTCTTGCTTTATTCCTCACTTTTCTTTAATATTTCTCTTTCTCTCTGTCTCCATACTTTCAAACTTCTCCCTTTCTCTCTTCTTTGTCACTTAATTCCCTTCCTTTTGTTCTCTTTGTCCCTGACTCCTACCCAATTTCTGGCTTTGTTCCTTAATTCTTGCCACCTTTTCCCTGGATCTTTCTTGATAGCATTTTCTCATTGTCTGAGGTAGTGCTAGAGAGAAAGACCCAGTCCACTATACTCCTTGCTAGTGGATCAGAAGGACTTGACTCTATAGCCATTGTCTTAAAGTCTATTTTTTTCTGATATAAGTATTGCTAATCCAGCTTTTTAAAAATTTCATTTCCATTTATGTGAAATACCTTTTCCCATTCCTTTACTTTCAGTCAGTGAGTGTCATTCTATCTGAAGTTGGTCTCTTGTACACAACATATGCATGGGGCTTGTTTTTTTATCCATTCAGCTACCTTATGTCTTTTGATTGGAGCATTTAATCCATTTATATTTAAAGTGATTACTGATAGGTAACATAGTTACTGCCATTTTATTATTTGTATTTGTTATTTCTACTTTCTTTTTTACCCCTCTCTTTTTACAGAAGTCCCTTTAACATTTCTTGTAATACTAGCTTGTTGGTGATGAATTCCTTAAGCTTTTCTCTTTCTGGGAAGCTCTTTATCTCCTCTTCCATTTTAATCGAAAGCCTTGCTGGGTAGATTATTCCTGGTTGTGGAATCTTGTTTTTCATAACTTTGAATATTCTTTTTGCCAAGCCCTTCTGGTTAGTAAAGTTTCCATTGAAAATTCAGCAGACATTCTTATGTGGGTACCCTTGTGAGTAACTAACTGCCTTTCTCTTGCCACTTTTAAGATTCTCTTAATGCAGGTCTGTTTGAATTCCTCTTGTTTGAGACTCTTTGTGCTTCCTGAACTTGTATTTTAATTCCTTTGGCAGGTTAGGGAAGTTTTCTGTCATTATTTCTTCAAATAGATTTTCAATCTCTTGCTCTCTTTCTTCTCCTTCAGATACTCCTATGATCCAGATATTGTTACACTTCTTGTTGTCCCAGAGGTCTCTTAAACTATCTTCTATTTTTAAAATTCTTCTTTTTCTTTTTGTTTGATCAGGTGTAGTCTACTATCTTGTCTTCCAGTTCACTGATTCGATCTTCTGCTTTATCCAATCTACTGTTGACTCCTTCTAGTGTATTCTGCATTTCAGGTGTATTCTTCATTTCTGTCAGTTGTTTTTCATGGCTTATATGTCATTTTATGCTTACTATCACTCTGTTGAAGTTCTCATTGTGCTCATCTATTCTCTCCACAAGTTTGTTGAGCATCCTTATAACTATTATTTTGAAATTTGTCTCTGATAGGTTGCTTGCTTCCATTTTATTTACCTTATATTCTCCTGTTGTTTCATTTGTGGCACGTTTCTTTGTTTTCTCATTTTATTAGCTTCTCTGCGTTTGCTTCTTTCTGTCAGGAATATTTGTTTTGTCTCTCAGCCTTGGCCAGATGGCCTTATGTGGAATGTGTCCTGTGTGGTCCAGTGGCACACCTCTCCCTGATCCTCTGTGCCAGGGGCTCTGGACGTTTGCTCTTTGTGTGGGTTATGTGTGATCTTCTGTTGTAGCTAAGTCTTGATTGGTATTAGTACATCAGTGGATGAGATTAATGTTCAGGTTGACTAACTGTGAGAATTGGCTGCACCCACAGGGTAAGAGTTGCTGTGTGGGGCTGACCACACTGAATGGAATGTGCCCTAGCAAGCTTGTGTACTTGTTGCAACCACCCTTTGTGTGTACTGTTTATGGGACTAGTCAGGAGTTAGTCTGTTGTGGTCTATTGCCAGCTTCTGGGTGCGTTGGTTTTGTGGCCCCTTGAGAGGGGGTCCCTAGTAGACTAAGGCCAGCCACTGCTTTTGATTGCTCAGGACCACCCAGTGGGATCTACAAAGTGATCTGCAGATGGTTGTTGCCCACTCTGGATCTATAGGAAAATGGAAGAAACAACACTTAGGCAGCGGTCCAGTTATCCCCCATTCCTGACCTAGGGAAATTTAGCAGAGGGACCAGTGCTTCTCAAAACCTGAGACTGCCTTCCATTTGGCTGTAAGTCTCTGAAACTGGAAGAGCCTCTGGGTGATATGCATGTTGGGTGGTGCAGGGACCCCAGGAGACTCCTGGATCTATTGAGTAAATGTCCCCCTGCCACTGCAGTGTCAGTTTACATGCCAGCACTGTCTCTGTGGCTCTCTGTATAAGTTTCCAATTGTAGCAAGTTTGGCTGCTTCCCCCCGCTCAATCTTGTAAACACCAAAGTTCTGTTTAAGAATTACTGAAACTCATGGACATGAGTTTGTAGCTTACCACCAAATGCTTCTCCCAGATAAATGAGCTTTACATAGGTCACACGAACTGAGTGCTGTTGATTTCTGTTGAATTCATGAACCAGGGAAAGCACAGGATGGGACTGGGTTGCCTGGGAGCAGGATTGCCACAGATAATTTGGGGGTTAAGTGGGGCATCATCTCAGTGAGGCACAGGACCATTGGGCCTTCACGGCACCAAATTTGCTTCCAGCTCTGGGACTGTGGGCTCCCACTAAAGTCAGGTATCATTGTGTGATCTACTGTCATGGGCCCACAAACCCCCTGAGATTTGCCCAAGAGATACTATATCTCATGCTGGCAGCAGTGATCTTCCTGTCAATGTATGCCCTGAACTTTGCTCACTTCACTGGCTGAGATCTGTTGACCGCACAGAATGTATCACTCCAGGGAAGGGGCAGCTGCTTATCAATGTACAGTGGGCACTTTGTATATTGGAGTCAAAGGCCGTCAGGGCAATAGCCTCAGTTTTCTGCAATTTCTGTGTCTGCACATTCCCACAGTAGTCACAGATCGCATGGAGACAAACTGCTGTCTGGGATAGTCCCACGGACCCCTGTGATCCCTTCAAGAGATATTGCAGCTTGTACAGGTAGCAGTGGTCTGCCCATAACTGTTTTCCCTGAAATGCACTCACTGCCCTAGCCAAGGTCTGTTGCCTGCACAGAACGCACAACTCCAGAGTAAAGCAGGGTTGGGGAGGCTGCCTATCAATGGGCTGCAGACACTTTGTGGCTTAGGTAAAATGGGATCTCAGGGAGACAAGGGCCGTCAGGCCAATATAGCCTCAGTTTTACTGCAACTTCTGTCCCATGCGTTCCCACTGTAGTTACAGATTGCAGTGAAACCAACTGACATCTGGGACTGTCCCACAATCCTCTGTGGATCCCCACATGCAATACTACAGTTCTTACAGACAGCAGAGGTCTGCCTGCAACTGATTTCCCCACAATGCCTGCACTGTGAAAGTCAAAGTTTCTTGCCTGTGCAGATTGTGAGGCTGAGGTGGGGAGTTAGTGGCAGGGCAGTGGGGTGGACTGTCAATGCGCCGCCTGGGGCAATTTGTGGGTTGGGTGGGGTGGGGTCTCAGGAAGTTAATGGCCATTAGATTAGTACAGCTTCAGTCTTGCTGCAAATTTGGTAATGGTTTACTCATTCCCACAAAAGTCCCAGGACACAGCAGAACCAGCTGCTATCTGAGACTGGCCCACAGATCCTCGAAATCTGACCAAGTTTGTGTTGGCAGCAGTCATCTGCCTGAAACTGTCTCTGAAATGTGTGCTCACAGTGCTCACTGCTCAATGTGAATATTTGATCCTGAAAAGATGCAGGTCATGGCAGCCATCCAGCAACAAAAGTCTCGGGGAATCTGCAGGGATGGGGCGGGCTGATCTCAGGCCAGTGCTTACTAATGGCCCTATGGGAGGGTTCTGCACATTCAAGCTAGCACAGTCTGGAGATTGCCCTGTAGGGGGTCGGACTAAGGCCCAATGTAGGGTGCCCTTCCAGCTCTTGTTCTGGAGCCAGGTAATGCAATCTTTCTCATATGAATCTTGTGTGCACCTCCAACCCACCGCCGGTGTCCTGGGTTAGTGTCCGCAGGTGAGAGGACCTGTGCATAGGCCCTTCAAAGGGGCGTCTAGGGTTTCGGTCTCCTTTCACCTCACCAAGACAGCCAGAATCCTCTTTGTTTTTACAATTGGAACTTTTTGGAAACTCCTCTTTCCTGGGCTGGTACCCTAGGCTGGAGAACCCCTGAATGAGGACACGAAACACCTCTCCTTCAGGGAAGCCTCTGCAACCTCATTCTCCTTCCCCGTATTCCTCTACTACTTGCAGGTGTGGGTCCAGCCCAATTCACAATTTTGCCCCTCTTACTGACTTTGATGTGGCTCCCTCTTTATATTATCAGACGTGATGTATGTATTATGATCAGCTGAATTTCAGGTGATTCTCCATGTTGATTATTTTATAATTTGGTTGTAATTTGTACCTGGGAGGAGGTGAGCCCTGCTTTTATCTAGTCCTCCGTCTTCCTCAGAATCTCTTTACTCTTTTTAATTTTTATTCTCAGACTGGATAATTTTAAATGACTTGTCTTTCAAATGACTTCACAAATTTCTTCTTCTGCTTGAACAAGTTGGCTTGTGATGATCTTAATTGCTTCCTTTATTTAATTCATTGTATTCTTCAGCTCTAAAATTTCTGCTTGTTTATTTTTTATAATTTCTATCTCTGTTTAACTTCTCTTTTTGTTCTTTTTGCTATCTTGATTTCATTGAATTGTCTGTCTGTGTTTATTGATTGATTGATTGATTGATTTTTAAGTTTATTGAAGGTAACATTGATTAATACAATTATATAATTTTCAGATGTACACTATAATTTGACATCCATATATTCTATTGTGTGATTACCACCCAGAGTCCAGTTTCCTTCAGCTACCATATATCTGAAACCCCTTTACCCACTTCACCCTCCTGCAAACCTCCTTTATTTGACCTCCTTTACACTGTCTACTTCTTCCCTCCTCCCCCACCTTCTACCCTGTGGTAACCACTAGTCCATTGTCCATGTCCCTGAGTCTCTGCTTGTCCTGTTCATATGCTGCTTTTAGGTTTATATCCCACATGTAAGTGATATCATGTGATTTTCAACTTTTTCTATCTGGCTTATTTCCCTTAGCATCATTATCTCTAAGTCCATCCAGGTTGTCGCAAATGGCAGTATTTCCTCTCTTCTTATGGCTGAGTAATATTCCATCATATATATGTATCATAGCTTCTTTAGCCAATCATCTATCGTAGGACACTTTCGTTGCTTCCATGTCCTAGCCACCGTGAGTAGTGCTGGTATGAACATCGGTGTGCAAATATCTTTTTGGATATGGGTTTTCAAGTCTTTGGGGTAAATACCCAGTAGAGGGATTGCTGGATAACATGGAAGATCAAGTCTTAGTTTTTTGAGGAACCTCCATACTGTTTTTCATCGTGGCTATACCAATTTGCAGTCCCACCAGCAGTGTATGAGGGTTCTTCTTCTCTGAAACCTCTCCAACATTTGTTATTACTTGTCCTGTTGATTATAGCTATTCTAACAGGTGTGAGATGGTATTTCATTGTGGTTTTAATTTGCATTTCCTTAATAGCTAGTGATGTTGACCATCTTTTCAAATATTTGTTGGCCATTTGTATGTCCTCTAGGGAGAAGTGTCTGTTCAGGTCCTCTGCCCATTTTTTGATAGGATCATTTTTTTTGTTGTTGTTATTGAGTTGTTTGAGTTCTTTGTATATTTTGGATGTTAGGCCCTTATTGGAGGCATTGCTTGCAAATATATTTTCCCATTCGGATGGTTGTCTCTTTACCTTGTTGATGATTTCTTTTGCTGAGTAGAAGCTTTTTTAGTTTGATGTAGTCCCATTCATTTATTTTTGCTTTTAGTTTCCCCACCTTTGAGGTCAAATTCATAAAATCCTCTTTCAGTCCAAGTTCCTTGAGTTCAGTTCCTATGTTTTATTCTATGAATTTTAATGATTCCGGTCTTATATTCAAGTCCTTAATCCATTTTGAGTTAATTTTGGTGTGTGGTGATAGACAACAGTCTAGTTTCATTCTTATGCAAGTGGCTTTCCAATTTTCTCAGCACCATTTATGAAAGAGGCTTTCCTTTCTTCACTGCTAGTTTTTGGCTTTTTTGTTGAAAATTATTTGCCCATATAAATATGGGTTTATTTCTGGACTCTCGATTATGTTCCACTGGTCCGTGTGTCTGTTTTGCTGCCAACACCATGTCACTTTGTAGTATAATTTGAAGTCAGGCAGAGTGATGCCTCCAGCCTTGTTCTTTTTTCTCAGGATGGCTTTGGCAATTCGAGGTCTTTTGTGCTTGCATACAAATCAGATGATTTTTTGTTCTATTTCCTTAAAAAATGCCAATGGGATTTTGATGAGGATTGCATTAAATCTGTATAATGCTTTGGATAATATGGTCTTTTTAACTATATTGATTCTTCCAATCCAAGAACACAGAATATCTTTCCATTTCTTTGTATCTTCTTTGCTTTCTTTTCATAGGATCTTGTAGTTTTCATTATATAGGTCCTTCACATGTTTCATTAAATTTATTACTAGGTATTTTATTCTTTTTGTTGCAATTGCAAGAGGAATTGTTTTTTCCACTTCTTTTTCTGATGCTTCATTATTAGAGTATAAGAACGCTATGGATTTTTGAACGTTGATTTTTGTATCCAAAAACTTTTCTATATTTGCTTATTGTTTCTAGTAGTGTTCTTGTGGAGTCTTTGGGGTTTTCTATATAAAGAATCATGTCATCCACAAATAGTGACAGTTTGACTTCTACATTTCCTATTTGGATGCCTTTTATATCTTTCTCTTGCCTGATTGCACTCGCTAGGACCTCCAATGTTATATTGAGTAACAGTGGCGATAGTGGACAGCCTTGCCTTGTTCCTGATCTTAGAGGAAAGGCTTTTAGTTTTTCACCATTATGTATAATGTCACCTGAAGGTTTGTCATATATGGCTTTTATTGTGTAAGATATTTTCCTTCTATACCGATTTTGTTAAATGTTTTGATCATAAATGGATGCTGTATTTTGTTGAAGGCTTTTTCTGCATCTATTGATATGATCATATGATTCTTATTTTTTAATTTGTTTATGTGATCTATCACATGAATCGACTTGCACATATTGAACCATCCATCCCTGTGCCCCTGGGATGACATTCACTTAATCATGATATGTAATCTTTTTAATATGTTGCTGTATTCAGTTCGCTAGTATCTTATTTAGAATTTTTGCATCTGTGTTCATTAGAGATATTAGTCTGTAGTTTTCTTTTTTTGTGTTATCTTTACCACATTGGTATCAGAGTAATATTGGCCTCATAAAATGAGTTAGGAAGTATTGCCTCCTCTTCGATTTTTCAGAAGAGTTTGAAGAGAATAGGTATTAAATCTTCTTTGACTGGTAGAATTCACTGGTGAAGACATCTGGTCCTGGACTTACTTTTCGGTAGGTTTTTGATGATTGTTTCAATTTCCATACTTCTGATCAGTCTAGTTATATTTTCCAGTTCTTCTTGATTTAATCTAGGAAGATTGTATTTTTATATGTACTGGTCCATTTCTTCTAGGTTATTAAATTTGTTATTATATACCTTTCATAGTATTCGTGCATGATCCTTTGTATTTCTGCGATATCAGTCATAATTTCTCCTCTTTCATCCCTGATATTGTTTATTTGTGACCTTTCTCTTTTTTCTTTAGTGAGTCTAGTCAGTGGTTTGTCAATTTTATTAACCTTCTCAAAGAACCAGCTCCTTGTTGTATTTATTTTTTCTGTTTTTTTTTTGTTTTCAGTTTCATTTATTTCTGCTCTAATTTTGACGATTTCTTTCCTTCTGCTGACTTTAGGCCTCATTTGCTCATCCTCTTCTAGTTTTTTAAGATGAAGTGTTAGGTTGTTTATCTGGGCTCATTTTTGTTTTTGGAGATAGGCCTGTAATGATATGAATGTTCCTATTATGACTGCTTTTGTTGTGTCTCAGTAGTTTTGATATGTCGTACTATCATTATCATTTATTTCTATGTATCTCTTGATCTCTTTTTTTATTTTATCCCTGACTCAGTTATTCTTCAGTAGCATATTGTTTAATCTCCTTGTATTTGTGGTTTTTCCTGATTTCTTTTTGCAGTTGACCTCTTGTTTCAAAGCATTGATTGGTATGATTTCAACATTCTTATTTCTGTGTGCCAGTATGTGGTCAATTCTTGAGAATGTTCCATGTGCACTAGAGAAGAATGTATAAGCAGCTGTTTTAGGATGAAAGGCTCTGTCAATGAATTATGTCCAATTGGTCTAATACGTCATTTAAGGATGTTATTTCCTTTTTGATTTTCTGTTTGGATGACCTGTCCATATCTGACAGTAGAGTACTACTACAAATAGTGTTTTGGTCTTTTTCTCCTACTACAAATAGTGTTTTGGTTTTTATCTCCCTTTAGTTCTGTTAGTAATATCTTCGTATATTTTGGAGCTCCCTGATTGGGAGCATAGATATTAATAAGTGTTATGTTTTCTTGGTGCATGATTGCTTTATCATTATGAAGTGTCCTTCAGTATCTTTCTTTACCTTTTTTATTTTGCAGTCCATTTTGTCCAATATTAGTACCTCTACTCCTGCTTTTCTCTGAATGCTATTTGCTCGAAATATCATTCTCCACCCTTTCACTTCGAGTCTATATTTTTCTTTGGAGCTGAGATGTATCTCGAGGCAACATATGGTTGGATTTTGTTTTTTGATCCATTCTGCAACTCTGTGCCTTTTTATTGGTGAGTTCAGTCCATTTACATTTAGGGTGATTATTGAAATATGAGGTCTTCTTATAGCTATTTTATCTTTTGCTCTTAGGTAGCTCAGTGTTTCCATTGCTTCCTTGTCCTTGTGTTTCTGTTTTCTTTATTTTGGTTGGGTTTTGTGGGTTTTGCCTCTGGTTCTTCTTGTTTTATGTTATATACTTTAGTTCTGAATCTTTGGTGTGTGGTTACCATTATTAATATGAAAACAATAGTTATATATATACCATTTTCTTCTGCATGTGCTTTATCTCCTTTCCCCTTTGTTAATTTGGATCTTTAATCCTCCTCTTTTTAGTCATTGTTATCTCAGTTTGTTCCTATGTATGCTGAACAGTCATTTCTATCTTGCTATAGCAATTGTCTTCTTATTATTTAAGCTTATAATGCCCTGTTCTTAGTAAGGGTTGCGCTACTCTGCTTCTATTTGCCTGACAGTCACTACTCCTAATTATGTATATATTTTCTTTTTTGTTATTTTGTTTTGGGTGAGCTGATGCCTTTCAATATTTCCTGTAGTGTAGGCCTTGTAGTGGAGAATTCCCTCAAAATTTGTATGTCTTGAAAGGTCTTAATTTCTCCTTCATATCTAAAGGACAGCTTAGCTGGATACATTATTCTAGGCTAGTAGTTCCTTTCACTTAATAGTTTAAATATTTGATTCCATTCTTTTTTGGCTTGTAAGGTTTGCACTGAGAAGTCCAATGATTATCTAATGAGTTTTCCTTTATAAGTTATCGTCTTCTATTTCCTGGCTGCCCTGAGAATTCTATCTTTGTCATTGATTTTTGATAACTGTAATACAATGTGTCTCAGCAAAGGCCTTTTTGGGTTGACATAATTGGGTTTTCTGTTGAGTTCTTGAATTCCAAGCTCCAGCTCATTCCTTAGATTTGGGAAATTCTCATCCACTATTTGTCTGAAAATGCTTTCTAGTCCCTGCTCCTTTTCTTCATCTTCAGTAATGCCCATTATTCTTATATTTCCTCTCCTGGTGGTATCAGCTAGTTCTTGTATGTCTTTTTATTATTTTTCATTCTTTGGTTTCTCTCTTCTTCCTTCTGATTAATTTCTGGGTTTCTGTCTTTGATATCACTGATCCTTTCCTCCATTTGGTGCTCTATTTCTCAAGCTTACTATTTCATTTTTCAACTCTTGAAGTGTGTTCTTCACTCTCCAGAAGGTCTATTTGGTTCCCTTTGAGGGTTTCAATCTCCTTGCTCTGCTCATCTAGTAGTTTTTTTTAATTTCTGAAATTATTGATTTGAGTTGTTTTGGATCTTATTGATTTTTTTCTGAAGTACCATCCTGAATTCTTTGTCATTTAAGTTGCATATTTCTATGTCTGTACACTTATTTTCTGGAGATTTTCTCTTTCTTTCTGAGATGCCTTGTCACCTTGGTTGTTCATGGTTTTTAATGGACTATTTTTCCGCCTGGGCATTAACGGAAGTGTATTCTGTTGTTTTTCCAGAAAGAAGATTTATTATATAAATTTTTCTCTTTAGCCTACTGCTGATCAAAGAAGTTGCCTTTTGGTTTCCAGTGGGTGGTATCTAAGCCTCTTGGATCCTTGCTTTATAAAAGCTTAAATGTCTTTTTTATTGTTTTGTAGGTATTTAATCACATTTTCTACTCTCAGTTTTAGTCCTTGTCAGTGTTAGCAACAGTTTCAGGAGTGTTTGCTCTGAATCCCCTGTGGCTCTGTGGTATTTAGTATTGGAGGGTATGGGGGGATGGGCCTTCTGGGTTGGGAGTTGGGGGCTGCGGCTCAACCTCGGTTTTTCAACAGGGGCCGGTAAAAGTCAACTGTTGTTTTTTTGTGGTCCCATCCTGCTTCTCTGCTTTCTACCCTGATAACTAGGCCCTGCTGCTGGCTGCTAGAAGTTTGGGCACTTCCAGGCAGGCTGATCAAGGAAGTTGCCTCACCTTCTCCCCTCCCTCTCCTGCAAGGAGCTCTGACACTGCGAGAAGCAGTTTCTTCATTTCTCCCAGTCCGCCGCCCGAAACCCGGGGTTCTGACCTGTGGTAGCTCTTATGCAGAGATCCCATGCACAGACGTGCTGGTGTGTAGTATGGGTGTTTTTTGTTGAGTTTTAGATGTTCAGCTTATTGATGTTTCAAGGGGAGAGATCTGAGGACATCTCTCACTCTGCCATGTTTCCAAGAATATGTGTTTTCTTTTTCTTTAAATTTGTCTTTAAAAATTAAATTTATTGGGGTAGCATTGGTTAATAAAGTTATTTAAATTTTACTTGTACACCTTTATAATACAACATCTGTGTACTCCATTGTGTGCTCACCATGTAAATTTGAGTTTCCTACTTTAGTCATACCTTTGTTCTTCCTCCATGTCCCAATGTCCTTCCTTGTGGTAACCACATTTCTGTTGTCTCTATCTATTACTTTGTTTGTTTGTTTTATTTGTATTAACTAACTTGATTTTTTTTTTTATTGAGGAAATAGCAGACTACCATTCCTTTGGGATTGATTATTGGAAAATTATTGTGTTCTTTTGGTGGTTTCATGTTTCTTGATTTTTCATGTTTCTTGTCTCTTGTATTTCTGTCTTCACATTGGAAGTAGTCAACTTTTCCAATCTTTACTGACTGTCTTTGAGAGAGAAATACCTTCTGTCATCCCTGCTAGGGACTCTGAGGCTTTTCGAGGCCTTTTTATGGATATGCTTGCCCCGCATTACTTGTTTCCTTTTGGGGAGGAAGCAGCAGATTTCTCAATACTGTATTTTTTCTCTTAATCCTATAAAGCCAATCTCAGTACTGACAGCCCTCTGTTTACTTTCCCTAATGTGAGGTTGCATAATTATATATATAGGAGACAATGCTGAATGGGAAATAAAAATACCAATGTATTATCATTGGCTGAATTTGTGCCTGAAACACTAGTGAAGATTTCTCTGTAAGCTCATCTGCAATACATAATCTAGTTTGAAATACTAACAGGTTTTGCTTTCTCACTAAAGCCAACCCCAAATCTAAAGATGTCACCACTTTCCTAAAAGTTACATATGACTAAAGAGTGGAGCTTAAATTAACCAAGGATGTATGGGTGTGAAAAAAAGAAGAAGGGGAACAAGATATTTAGTCTAACCCTCGATGGTAGGCCCAAGGTCAAATTAATTCTATGGTCACATAAAAAACTAACAAGGATAAAATGACAGAAAGGGAAGTTGTTCTAATATACATGACCTTTGAACACACACCATCCTATCCACTTGTCAGTGTTCTGGTATCTGACTCCAAAGAACAAGTCTTGGAAAAGAACAAATCAAAAGGTGGTAGGTTTTCTTTCCCCACTTCTCTCAACACCATGTTATATTAGGAGAAGGATTAACTACATGGTATAATATGAAGGCCTTTTCTCTTACACCTGAGTGTATCTTTTCTACAGATGTCACATGGTTTAGTCTTCTACTATTGAAGATTAATATTTATACATTCTGCCTCCTATTAATTAAAAAGATAGTCTTTACAGGAGTCATGTGAAAACATTGTAGAAGCATTAATAAAGGAAGAAGATGATGTGGGCTCAATCAATTATACTCACTAGTAGGCAAGATATTTTAATTTTCTAACTTAGTTTTCTTATCTATAAAATATGGATCAAAATATGTACTTCCTAGGGCTGTCCTAAAATACAGGAAAGTAATATTTTTAAACAGTTTGAACAATTAGCACATTAAATTGATTCACATTTTATCATTTTTTTCTTTTCCTGAGACAACTTAATAGGCTAGAGGCCTGGGCTGAGCAATAGGCCCAAGGAGAAGAGAATTGATGCCCAAAGAAATTAATTTTGCTTTAGTCTCTGTGATCTTCAGACCTCACCCTCAGTAATTCTCAAGCTTCAAAGAAATAAAACAAATGCTGTCTTAGAAGATAAGCACAGCATCCCACTAAAAAACAGGGCATGCAACATGCTAGTTCCTAACCTCTTGCTTCAAGCCCTGGAAGGTATAGGTCACTGATGATGAGTCTGGTGGAAGAAAAGCAAAAAACTTAGAAATGAAATGATTCATTCAGAAGATCTTTACTGAGAAGTGGCCCTTGGAAAAAAATAAAGCAAGTCGTCAACCCTCTACATGAAGCTCCCTGTTTATTCTCACTCCTTAGGGAAGGAAAAATAACATCTAACTCAAGTTCTGGCCTAAAATGTGCATGCAGACTCTTGACCTGCATAGGGAACAGAAACTGCTTGCTTTTTACACAATGTTTTCGATTTGTTGAATATTTAATAAAGTAAGTTTAAGCTTAGCATACCTTTTTTGGCCACTGTGTGAGTTTTAGGTCTTCTCTTTAACCTATGCCCCTGTGACTACCTAGAAAGAATGCTGACTAAATTTAGATTTGTGCTAGTGCACAAAAATTAAGAAAAAAGCAGCTCTATTGATACATTAGAAATACAGGAATAGATAAAATTTTGTTTAATTTTCTTACTTGAACATTAATTAGATATACCTTATTCACAAAACATTGTAACAGGCACTTTACAGGTGTTGTCTCATTTAAAAATCATGATCTGAATATATTAAAAGACAGATTTAATAAACACCCAGAAAAGGAGAAATATAGACCTTGTGCTTTACTTCTTGGAAAAAGCAGATTTAGATTAATGTTGTGGCAGAGAAAGCTTTCTTCCAATAACTCTATGAAGAGCTGATTTGAATTCTTTATTTCTCAAGCTGTAAATCATTGGATTGAATAATGGAGTTAAGATAGTGTAAGATATTGATATAAGAGCATCCTGGCTTGAGGAGTAGTTGGACTTAGGTCTTAAGTAGATAAAGGAGGCACAACCGTAATGGACAGTGACAACAATGAGGTGAGAAGCACAGGTAGAGAAAGCTTTGTTTCTGCTCAATGTGGAAGGAAACTGAAGAATGGAAGAGATGATGTGAATATAGGATATCAAAATCAATAACAGGGGTATAACCAGGACTAATGCACAGAGCATGAAGATGACAATCTGATTAAAGTGAGTATGGTGAGATGCCACTTGGAGGACAGGTGAGATGTCACAGAAGAAGTGATGGAGCTGGTTGGATGAGTGGAAGGGCAGGCGAAATACCAGAGGTGTGATAATCTGTGCAACAGTAAAGCCACAGACACAGGCAGCAGCCATGGGTCCTACACACATTCCATGTCCCATGAGCACTGTGTAGCGTAGTGGGTTACAGATGGCCACATAACGATCATAACCCATAGCTGCCAGCAGGAAGGAGTGAGAACAGCCAAGAAAGAGGAAGGTAAACATCTGGATGGCACAGCCCACGAAGGAGATAGTTTTCTTCTGGGCCAGCAGGTCAATTAGCATCTTGGGTACAATGACAAAAGTGTAACAAATTTCAGTGCAGGAGAGGATGGCAAGGAAGAAGTACATGGGAGTATGAAGGGCTCTATCTAACACAATGGTAGAAATGATGACAGCATTTGTGCCCAGAGTGAAGAGGTAAAGGAGCAGGAAGACAACAAAGAGTACCCGCTGCAGACCAGCCAGAGATGAGAAGCTGAGGAAGACAAACTCTCTCACCAAGGTCTCATTGACCCACTCCATGGAAGGTACATCATCAGGAAACAACCTGAGAGGGAAGAGGAAATGGTGCCAAGACAAATCCCTGAAAATTATTAGAATCACAGGAAATTGATCATTATAGATCACGTTTTCTAATTTTGAGTTCTAAACTCATTCCTCCTCACTTCATTTTTTTCTTTTTCTTTTTTTTCTTAAGGCATGAAGAAGTATCTAAAATCAGGTGAAAGTGTACAGATAATTTTGGGTTTCTATAGTAATTCTAACACCATAGGTAAAGTGTTCTTGACATTTCTTATATTCTACTATCCCTTCATCTTCATTCCCAGGATGAGGCTGGTATTACAATGCTTAGCCTCTCAGTCTCAGTTTATCCTTCAACTTTTGTCCATTTGGCTTTCTTGACTTCTCACCCTTCCACTTTACTGTAGCTGCAAACTAAACCATATGAATATACTACATTTATACATAACTTTACATATAGCTTTTGATTATTCTTTTTTTTTTACGTATAAACTCATCCCCTTAGTTTTAATCTCTTTATAACCTAGACCTACATTTTGCAATTCTGTTTGCCTTACTTCCTGGCATTCTTATACTCTCCTTGTACATTCCTTCCACATTTTTATACTCTCATTATGCTGACCATATCTTTATTCTTTACCCAAATCTGGAAAAGAAAGTTCTCCAAAATGGAATATAATCATACATCCTCCAAATGCCTATTTCAGTCAGAGTCCTTTCTGCTGTAGAGAGAACCACAGTTTTTCTTTAAGACTCTCATCTGTTTTTATCACATGTTTTTTCACCTCCTACAAAAATCATATTATGACTATCTTTCTCATCATCACCCTCTTATCTCTTCAATCTATACTTTCCCTAATGCTAGACTATTCTTCTGAAATATAAATTTTATTATGTTGCTCCCCTCCTCAAAAATTTTACTCATGGCTATAGTGTAAACTTAAAACTATTTATTGTTTTCAAAGTCTTGTTTTGGGAATCAAATTATGTTTTTGTCATCATCTATAGACTTAAATGGGATGCATAAGTATTATGCAAATATCTTGCATCATTCCTTGCTCATATTAGTTTGTTATATACTTTTCATTTATAAACATTTTATCATTATTCTGAAATCTCAGCCAAATCCACTTTTTTTGGAAGCTTACTCGGCATCTCATAAAAGGCATTGTTTCTTATTCAGGATTCACATAAGACATTGGTTGACAAATTGATGTGTCATTTACTTAATTTTGAAATATTGTATTATTTTTTCCTCATATCTCTTTTCCACTAGATTGTGTATCCTTGAGGGGAAGATGCAAATTATATATATTTTCACTTGAATCCTCCTCAGCATCTAGAACCAAATTAAGTACCTAATAGCTTCTCAATATAATTATCATATAAATATAAAAGTTAACTTGGCATATTGGTATGTATCTCATTCATGTCATCACAGCTTTCCTCAGACTTACAGAGTTAGAGAATCCTCATTATTATTTCATCCTTGGCATGATAATTGCTCAAGACTAAGAATACCTAGGATTACAGAAGGATGCTCAATAAATACATTTATTACTTTATTATTCTGTTGGGATTGGGATCAGAAATATTTTCATCAGAGATGTAATGAATGTTTAATTCATGGAAAGTTATCAAAATTGCCTTTTCTGTACTTTCCCAGGGAAGGAAATTTTAAGAAGGATTATCTTTCACTTGGGGCTTTCCAAACCTGATTAAAATTACCTTGGTTTTCCATAGAGTTATATTCTGCACAGGAAGTGAAGCAAGGGTTACTGATCTTGAAGTACCATACAAGTTTTTTGGTATCTAGTTGCTCTGTAGTCAGAATCATCCATGCAAATTATCTAACCTGGTAGAAAGCAAAGAAGGTTTTCTAAGTTTTCTATTTTATTTGGTGGGGGGTTATATGATAAAATTAGAAGATAAAATTATAGTTAATCTTAGTCACATCTCATTAAATCACATAAGTTTCTCATTATGGATGTTTTATAATTATTGATGATGTATATTTTATAGAACATGTTTTATCTACATATTTAGGTGTTAACCTTAACTAATTATTGTGCTCTTAAATATTGAAATAGATTATTTCATAATTGTTATATTTTATGATTTTATTATTTCAACTATGTCCTAAGAACTGCAGGTGTAAATATGAATAAAATTATTGTTCTTTTCTTAGAGAAGAGAGAATCAAACTGGCATATTATAAAATGGGTTATCATAAACATTATAAGTAAAATGTCCTGAAGATCTTGAGGAAAAAACAATTTTATGGAAAGCTATGAAGAACATAGTTTCTGAATATCATCTGTTAGCATTTTTATAAAAATGTAGACTAAATTTTAGTGGCATTACTTATGTAAACATTATAATCGAGATGATTAGTTTTTTCCTAATGTTGATTGGCCCTTCAGAATTGAGAAAGTTACCTGCTGTTTTCCAATATAAAGACACAAAGACATGCTATTTATGAAGGAAACAAATGTTTACACAAGTCTGTGAATCAAGAGACACTCATTTTTTCTCTCTTTTTTTAATCATAAACTTCATGTTGAGGTCACTAATTCAGAAACAATAAAACAAAAAATTCTTCTCAACTAAGTTATTTAAGGAGCATCGTCCCAGCCTATCGGTCTATTAGTATTGATTTTAACATTTCCAGTAAGAAAAATAGGACACAATTATGGTATTGGTTTATCAACAAAAATTTAGAGACATCTTTTAGAACTATGACTTGATGTTTATTACATATTCCCCATATTCTAGATAAGGTGACATTA
>NW_011889496.1:759027-856579 GCF_000151845.1 Pteropus vampyrus | reverse complement strand
AGACAGTTTTGAAAATATTACTTTGATACTGCCTGGTGTACTCCACTAGTTTCAGGAAGGATTTAATAGAATAAAGGTCATTTCCCTTCACAACTGGGAAAAGTATGTTGCATTAGTCTTTGTCTCTTACCCAAGAGGGTCTCTAGAAAGCCAAAGTCATAAATATTATATCTATAGGGGATCTTAAAGAACTAGCCCAGTAGTTTATTGAGCTTCAATAAACTACAAGAAATTGAGCTTCAAAGAATACTGTGAAGATCTCGAGACCAGAAATCAACTGATTGGATATGTTAACAACAGAAGAGAGGTCATCTGTCTTTCAGATGAATATAATTCCCACGGTACTATGTTGCCTTCCGAAAAAGTTTATAATATAGATAAAACTTCCTCTTTGTGTAAAGCAGTTACTCATGCGTTCTTTTCCTGAGTCTACCTCTATGAGCTTGTGCTGGCATTTATGTCTCTGATTTTGTGTCCCCCAAAGGGTAGGGTTTCTGTGTCTTTATATCTTTCAACTATGATTACTTGCCGGCACTCACCAAATTCTCAAAACTGTTTTAGGTATTGTAACTTTGTCTGGCTCCCACCTAATGCAATCATTTCTGAAAAAAATTGTTGTTTAAGATTTTGTAGGTTTCTACATACAATAAAATACATTTATGCAGTTTTAAGAAAAAAAAAGAAATTCTGCCATTTGCAGTGACACAGATGAACCTGGAAAACATTCTGCTAAGTGAAATAAGGCAGTTACGGAAGGACAAGTCGCACTTATAAAAAATATTTAAAAAGTCAAAATCATAGAAACAGAAAGTAGAATGGTAGTTGCCAAGGTCTAGGGGAAAGGAGAAATGGGTAGTGGCTGCTCAACAGGTATAGAGTTCCAGTTATTCTAGATGAATATGTTCTAAAGATCTACTGTACAACATTGTGCCTAGAGTTAGCAATTCAGTACTGTGTATTTAAATGTTTACTAAAAGGATACATCTCATGCTCAATGTTTTTACTATAATAAAACAAAAGAGTTTGTGATTAAAATATTGTTGAATGCCCCTTTGAATTAAATCAGAACCAAGACAGTCTATGTAAATTTAAGAAGAGCAATATGTCAGTTAATTTAGAATCTGTATAAAATTTACATGCCTAGTTTTACAAAAATTTACTTAAATCTTAAATAATGATAATTAACTTTATTTGGAATCCCTATTCTTAATCGTGGCTGTCTCTGTTTTTTTCACCGGCACTACACCAGCATTGGGCCATCACCCTTCTGTCTCTTACCTGAGATGTGAAAACACAGGTTCCACTGGGGGATTGATGTTTACTCTTATTCTCTGTTCATTGTCTAGTTTCTCAATGTTGTAATTGCTGAGTCTGTTATTCATAGGTGGGCTTCCATTTACCTCTTTGTCTTCCTAAAAGGAACCAGAGGCACAGAGGCTACAGGAGACAGAATCCAAGTTGAAATGGAATAAAGGAGAAAGTCAAAATGGGACAGGGGTTACTGATTTCTACTTAAGGGTAGAGATGTGATGATGGTCTGGAGACTTACATCTTGACCAAATGTCATGAGTTCTCTCCTGCCATTTTGTTCCAATTGACTAAAGATCACAGGTTGCATCTAATAGTGCGATTGGTATTTTTGTTGCATTTATTGGCAGCAGGAGGTTCTATGGGACTCCTGATGTGAGAGTCATTGCCATGGAGATATTGCACTGGGCTTAATTAACAATTGAACTGACTGTGGAAAATGGAGGTAAGCCACCAAATACCAAATTGCTTAAAATTAGGCCCAGGCCCTACCCAATTAGGGCTTGGGGAGCAGAAGGATCTAAGCCACTCTCAGATGCAGTAATTTTAGAAAATTTGACTAATTTTAAATTGATTTCTCAATTTAACATGTTACTGAGGGGCAAAAGGATAATATATGCAAATAATTCATAATGATAGGTACATTATAAAACATGTTTGTTTATTTTAAAATATTCTTTTGTACTTATAATTAGGGAAGTATTTTTCTGCAAGGCTGAGAGGGCAGATTGAGAAATGTGTTTGTTTTTTTGCGCAATGTGTTTGTTTGTGTTTTTTGAGCAATGTGAAGGGCCTGATCAGAATAAGCTGAAAGGAGACTCATTTTACTATCTTAACCCCTGAGTTTATTTTTCCACCTCTCTATCCCATCATCCAGAATATAATATAGTATATTTTTGTATATAGGAGACACTAAATAAATATCTACTGAATGTTGCGTGGATAAGTGGTCACAGACAGCCTTACTCCAATGACACAGAAAACATTTTAGTTTGAACAAAAATATCATTACTCATTTTCTAATCTTCAAAATTTCCGGTTTCCACTTGCTTTGTAAGAAAGCTAGAAATGAATGAGATTTCAACATCTTTCCAGCCATATGTCAATGAATGTTGAAGACCCTTAACAATGACTTGGTGCATAGTGAGAGCTCATCAAGTATGTGATAGATGAAGAAATAATAATATTGAGAACAAAAGGGAGAACAAGAAATAACTGACCCAAGAAGACATACGAATGGCCAATAGACATATGAAAAGATGCTCAACTTCACTAGCTATTAGGGAAATGCAAATCAAAACCACAAGATACCACAAACACCTGTTAGAATGGCTATCATCAAAAAGACAAGTAATAACAAATGTTGAAGACATTGTAGGGAAAAAGGAACCCTCATACACTGTTGGTGGGAATGTAAATTGGTGCAGTCACTATGGAAAACAGTATGGAGGTTCCTCAAAAAATTAAGAATAAAATTACTAGATGACCCAGCAAGCTGTCTTCTGAATATCTACCCCCCGAATTGAAAACATTTATTTGTAAAGTACATGCAACTTGATGTTTATTGCAGTGTCATTTATGGTGGCCAAGACATGAAAAAAACCAGAGTCCTTTGATAGATGATTAGATAAAGAAGAGGTGGTGTATATATACAGCAGAATAGCACTCAGCCCTAGAAAAGATGAAATACTGCCATTTGTGACAACATGGATGGATCTTGAGATAATTATGCTAAACACAATAAGTCAGACAAAAAAAATGAGAACAATATGATTTCACTTATATGTAAGATATAAATCTGAACCCAACAAATGAACAAGACAAACAGACAGAGACTCATGGACAGGGACAGCAGTTTAGCAGTTACCAGAGGAATGGAGGAGGTGGAAAAATATGGGTAAAGGGGTCAAATATAATGTGACAGAAATAAATTTGATTTTGAGTGGCGAACATACAATGCAATATACAGATGATGTATTATAAAACTGTACACTCAAAACCTACATAATTTTATTAACCAATTTCATCATAATAAATTTAATTAAAAATTACCAAAAAAGAAGTAATTTTTCCACAGAACAAGAAATAATGCCCATGAAGAAGTAGAAAGAGTGAAATTTAATATATTTGAATCTGAATACTGAACTTTTTTGTTATTGATGTTCATCATTCACTGCCATTACTTTTAAAAAACTACTTTATTAATGTATGGTTTACATGTAAAAAACTGTACATATTTAATGTGTACCACTTGATGAATTTGGAGATAAGTATACATCTGTGAGATCATCACCACCACCAAGGCCATAGACATATCTGTCACCTCCTAAATTTTCCTCTTACCATTATTATTATTATTATTATTATTATTATTATTATTATTATTATCATTATTACTATTATTATTATTATGTGGTAAGAACACATAAGATCTATCCTCTTAACAAATTTTAAGTATGCAATTCAGTATTGTTAATTGTAGATACTATTCTGGAGAGCAGATCTTTAGAACTTACCTTGTATGACTAAAATTTTGTATCCTTTGACTAACATCTTCTCATTTCCACCTCCCAATAGACCCTGGCAACTACTATTCTGCTCTCTGCATCTATGAATTTGACTATTTTAGGTTCCACGCATAAGGAGATCATACAGTATTTGTCTTTCTTTGTCTGGCTTTTTTTCACTTAGTATAACGCTTTCCAGTTTCATCCATGTCATTGCAAGTGGTAGGATTTCCTTTGTTAAAGGCTGAATAATATTTTGTTGTAGGTACATACCACATTTTCTTTATCTAATCATCTTTTAATATAGACTTTTCAATTGTTTTAATACCTTGATTATTGTGAATAATGCTTCAGTGAACATTGGAGTGGAGGTATCATTGGATAAATACCCAGAAGTGGGTTTGCTAGATCATATGGTAGCTCCAGTTTTAATTTTTTGAGGAAACTCCATGCTGTTTTCCATAATGGTTCTACCAATTCACATTTCCACCAGCAGTGTACCACAGGTCCCTTGTCTTTAGATCCTTGCCAAAACTTATCTTTTGTCCTTTTGATAACAGTCATTCTAATAGGTTGTGGTAATATCTCATTTTGGTTTTAATTTGCATTTCTCTGATAATCTGTGAAGTTCAGCACTTTTTCATTTACCTGTTGGCTATTTGTACATCTTCAAAATGGGGAAAGAAGAGTCTCTTCAATAAATGTTGTAGGTAGAAACTGGATATCAACAAAAAAATAAAATCATATCTTTATGTTATACCATACATAAATATTGGCTTAAAATGAATTAAAAAGTTATACATAATACATGAAACTATAAAACTCTTCAAAGATAACATAGGGAAAATCTTCCTGACATTGGTTTTGGCAATGATTTTTTTTGGATATGACACAGAAAACTCAAAGAAAAACAAAAATCATGAAGTGGGATTATATCAAACTAAAAAGCTTCCACAAAACAAGAAACAATAAAAAAATGAAAAGGCAATCTATAAAAAAGTAGATATTTGGACTAATATCCAAAATACATTAGGAACTCATACAAGTTAATTGTAAAAAAAATCCAACTTGATTTAAAAATGGGTAAAAAACCCGAATAGACATTTCCCCAAAGATAGACAAATGGTCACTCCCATTACTTATACTAATAATACCTCAATTTTATTTTTGTTTATTTTGCCCTCATTGTCATTCAATTGCTTCACCTTAATGTTTCATGGGGGAGCAGATGATATATACTGTCAGTCAGTATATTGGATGCTTTCTGACTATAACATTTGGTTCATGATGCGCATGTGATCTATGTCTGGACCATCAGGAACAACAAGATTCTGTCTCCCAACCTTTGTTTTCACATCTCTCTTCTTCTGTGACAAAAACTGAAGAGTTAGGCTAAAAATGGAACCAAAACTGAAAGAAGCAGAGCTAGGTGCATCCAGATGACTGTTTGAGGATGACTGAACTCTGCAGCTACTTGTGCCTGAAACTATTGTACCACTGGTCTTTTCAGCTAGATGAGCCAATAGATTTATTTTTTGCTAATGCCAGTTTGAGTTGAATTTTATTTGCAGCCCAAAGAATCTTAAATTATAAGACCTTTGCATTCCAGAATGGATTTGAAGTTACTTAAATTGTGTACTATTAAGGTAAGTGTAAATCTATTAAGTAAATATTAGATGTATTAAGGAAAAAATTAGAGCAATGATAAAGTAATTTTACATTAATAGAATATATGTGGGAAGAATTTTTACATAGAAATATATACCATAAGGCTAAATATATGTATTAAATTAGTCACCTCAATAAATTTAATAAAAAGTAAATCAAGTTCCAGGAAAAAATAATTAGCCTCAAAATTAAGCAACAAAGTTTATACTAGCTAATTCAAGCTATAAATAATTAAGAGTCATGTTGTTCACAGATATAAAATATGTGAGGAATGTGATTTCTTTTTTCTTTTTGCAAGAAAATAAAATATTCTTAAAATACCTAAAAGACCAACTTAATGACATCAGGAAAACATTTTTTTACAGCTTTTTGAAATATAATAGACAATTAGTTGCTCATATTTACATTATACAATTCAATGAAAAATTTTAAAAATTATAGTTGGCATGTATAATTTAAAAATTATGCAGCATAGTGATTAGAGATCTATGTAACTCACACATGTAACCCACTAAATCTAGTACCCCTCTTCCCCCTTACATATTTATTACAACATTGTTGACTATTTTCCTCATGCTACTATCTATCTTCATTCAGCTTAATACCCTCTAGGTCCACCAAGGCACTATCTTATTTTATTCCCTTCTTTTAGTCTCTGTGTGTCTTTTAATCTGAGGTGAATCTCTTGTAGATAGCATATGTAGGTCTTGTTTTCTTATCCATTTGGCCACACTGTCTTATGGTTGGAGCACTTAATTATTTTTCATTTGAGGTACTTGTTGATAAATATGCAGTTATTACAATTCTTTATTCATGTTTTTGATATATGTTTTTTCTTCTTCTTAAAAAAGTTCCTTCAACATTTTTTATATTACTGGTTTGGTGTTGATGAATTATGTTTTTGTTTGTTTGTTTTGTCTGGTAAGCTCTTTATCTGTCCTTTGACTCTAAATGACAGTGTTGCTGGATAAAGTAATCTTGGTTATAGATCCCGGGGTTTCATCACTTTGAATATTTTGTGCCAAATTCTTCTGTCCTGCAAAGTTTCTTTTGAGAAATCAGCTGCCAGTCTTATGGGTGCTCCCTTGAAGGTAACTGCTTTTCTTTTGTTGCTTTTAAGATTCTCTCTCTGTATTTAACGATTGGCATTTTAATTTTGATGTGTCTTGGTGTGGGCCTCTTTGGGTTCATCTTTTTGGGGACTCTCTGAGCTTCCTGGGGTTGTATGTTTATTTACTTCACCAGGATAGGAAAGTTTTACATTATTATTTCTTCAAATAGGTTTACAACATTTTGTTCTCCTTTTCTTTTTCAGGTACCCCCTTTGGCATGGATGTTGTTACATTTAATTTTGTCCATTAGGCTTCTTAAATTATTATCATATTGTTGCCTTCTTTTTTCTTGACACCTGATTGGACATCCACAACTTTCTCATCCTCTATATCAGTGATTTGATCCTCTTCTTCATCCACTGTTTATTCCCTCTTCATCTCAAATAATGTATTCTTTATTTCTGACTGGTTCCCTTTTATAATTTCCATTTCCATTTTTATGTTTATTTTTTAATTTTTTTAAAATCTCTTTATAACAGTGTTTTGTACTCTAGTAGATTGCTTGACTCCATTTTTCCTGGAGCTCTGTTCTGTTCTTTGATATGAAACATTTTTTTTGTCTCCTTTTGTCTCCTTTTTGGCTGCCTTTCTGTTTCTGTTTCTATGTTCTAAGCAAAGCTCCTAAGTCTCCTTATCTTATTAGTATGGCTTTGTGTAATAGGTGTCCTGTGGCACACTTATGAGAGCAGTTTAGCTGCAGGCCAAGTTTAGCCCCTGCCTGTGCCCCTCCAGGGCCACCTGTTAAGATTCAGGAAGCAAACTATAGATGTTGTGCTTATAGTTGCCTCAGGAGGCCACACCAGAAACCAAGGCCAGCTGCCACCAATGTGGGTCTTGCAGCTGCTCAGCAAGAGGCACATTCAACCCCCCATTCCCCTCCTCTCTGGCAATCACCAGTTTGTTCTCTGTATCTGTGAGTCTGTTTTTGTTTAGTTTGTTTGTTTCTTTAGATCTTTAATTTCTGTATACAAGTGAAATTAAATGGTTATCTTTCTCTGTCTGACTTATTTCACTCAGCATAGTACCTTCTAGGTCCATTCATGTCATTGTAAATTGACTTTGACAGTTTTTAAAATTTATAAATGGAATCGTAAAGTATATATTGTTTTGTTTTGGCTTTTTCACTCAAGTTATGGTTCTGAGATTTACTCATGATGTTAATTGTTACGGAAAATTTAACTTCTCTATAACATTAAAATATATGATTGCACTTCAGTTTATTTGTTTGTTCTACTATTGGTGAATATTTATGTTATTTCCTTTTTTGGGCTATAATAAAAAGTGCTGCTAAGAACATACTTGTACATGCCTTTAGTAATATATAACTCTTTTTATCTCCTCTACACTACCAGTGAATTTCTGAATCATAACTTACTATTGTAGATTAAGTTTTTAGTCACTGCTCTTTGTTCTTTTCTATCTCCTCTACTATGTGACTTAGCAGTGAATCCCATCTTTCCTTATGGCTGAATAATATTTCATTGTATACAAGTACCACCTCTTCTTTATTCAATTATTTATCATAAGATACTTTGGTTGCTTCCATGTCCTGGCCACCATGAATAATGCTATAAACATCAGGGTGCATATATCTTTGTGGATAAATGTTTTCAGGTTTTTTTGTGTAAATACCCAGAAGAGGAATTGCTGGATCATATGATTATTTAATTCTTAGTTTTTTGAGGAACCTCCATACTGCTTTCCACAGTTGCTGTACCAATTTGCAGACCCACCAGCAATGTATGAGGGTTCCTTTTCTCCACAACCCCTCCAACACTTTTTATTACTTGTCCTTTTAATGTTAGCCATTCTAACAGGTGTGAGGTGGTATCTCATCGTGGTTTTGACTTGCATTTCCCTAATAACTAGTGAAGCGGAGCATCTTTGTATATGTCTGTTGGCCATTTGTATGTCTTCTTGGGAGAAGTGTCTTATTCAGGTCCTCTACCCATTTTTTAATTGGATTGTTTCTTTGTTGTTGCTTTTGAGTTGTATGACATTACAAATATATTTAGGATATTATCCTTTATCAGAGGCATTGATTTGCAAACATCTCTCATTCAGTTAGCACCTCTTTGTCTTGTTGATGACTTCTTCTGCTGTGGAGAAGCTTTTTAGTTTGATATAGTCCCATTCACTAATTTTTGCTTTTACATTGCTTGCCTTTGAGGTCAAATTTATAAAATCCTCTCTAAAACCAAAGTTCTTGAGTTTAGTATCTATGTTTTCTTCTATGCAGTTTATTGTTTCAGGTCTTACATTTGGAACTTTGATTCAATTTGAGGTAATTCTGGTGTATGGTGATAGACAGAAGTCTAATTTCATTTTCTTTTTTTTTTTTTTTGCATGTGACTTTTCAATTTTCCCAGCACCATTTATTGAAGAGGCTTTCTTCCTTTCATTGTATATTTTTTCACTCCTTTGTTAAAAATTATTTGCCCATATATATGTGTGGCTTTATTTCTGGGTTCTTAGTTCAGTTTCATTGGTCTCATATTTCTGCCAATAACACACTGTTTTGATTATTGTTGCTTGGTAGTATAATTTGAAGTCAGGCAGTGTGATACCTTTAGTTGCATCCCCTCAGCACCGCCTCAGGATTGCCTTGACTCTTTGAGGTCTTTTGTGATTCCATAAAATCCTGATGCTTTTTGTTTTATTATTTTTAAATCCCATTGGGATTTTGATGGACATTGCATTAAATCTGTTTTTTTTTTTTTTGCTTTGAGTAATATGACCATTTTAACCATGTTGATTCTTTCAGTTTATGAAAACAGAATATCTTTTAATTTCTTTGTGTCTTTTTCAAATTTTTAAAATAATGCCTTGTAGTTTTCAGATTAAAAAGTAACAAGACAGGCCTTCAGTGGCCAGTGGCTGGAAGTGGTGACCCACTACTGAGGCACAGGAAGTAGTGGCCATGGCTCAGGCAGTGGTAGAGGCCCAGGTGGCAGAAGTGAGCAGTAGGAATAGTCCTCACCCTCAAGCAATGGCCGACTGCACCCCCAGACAGAGTTGCTGAACTTGGTTCATCTCATCCTTCTCATTTTCCTCCCTTCTTTTATCACTGAAAGCTGCTTTCAGTGTGATAAAACTATAATGTCATTTGGAAGAATTTGCCAGGACAGGCTGATTGATACTTGGCAGTGTTGTAAAATGATCTCATTTGAAGCTTTTTTATTAACGTATTTATAGCCACAACCAAATGTTGACAAAAGACTAACACCTGATTTAAAAAAGAAAAAAACTGATTTGAAGACAACAGGAAAGGTCTCTTTTCACTCCTTGAAGTAGGGTCACTTAAATTATCTTGCAATCATATGTAAGTTTGTTTTACTAGTGTGAAATATCTTACTGTACATTGTTAGTTATTTATCCAACAAGGTGAATATTGTGTGGGAAAGTAAAATGTTAAGAACATATAGACAGGCCCATGTGCTGTCAATGGTGTGAAATTTTCATGTTAAAAAAAAGAACAATAAGTAGCAAATGCGACATTGTGTATATTTTGGCAGCTGAAATTCTTTAAGGCTACATATGGGTGACCCTTAAATTATTCTTGTCTTTTTTTCTTTCACTCTGTGTTTTGAGGAGACAAGGGAATTATTTGCAAAAGTATTCATTTTGCCATTAAAGGTAGAGTTCCTCTACCACAGACATTAATAGCTGAGAAACAGCCATATATATTGATTGTATGTATCCACTCACTATTGACGATGACATTGAAAGTAGCTAGCTTATTTACATCACTACATGTTTTGAGCTTGTTCTTATGTTTAAAGAGGTGCCGGGGTACATTTTTACACTGAAATCTAAAGATGTTTTAAAAACACTATTCACAGAAATAGTCCTTTGTCATTACATTATTTACTCATGTGTTTGTATATTTTTGTATATTAATTTATGTATGATTTTTTTTCAGTAAAACATACATATTTAAGAACAAAAAAAGTAACAAGACAAAGATGTACATATATATTCCTACTCAGGGAACACCAAAATATATAAAGTAACTACAAATGAAACTAAAGGAAGAAACAGACTATATATGATTAGAGTAGAGGACCTAAATACATTATTGGCAGCTATGGATATATCATCCAAACAGAAATCAATAAGGAAATATCAACCTGAATCAATAAGGAAATATCTAATTGACACATTAGACCAATTGGACATAATTGACATTTACAGAGCATTTTATCCCAAAACACCAGATTATACATTCTTCTCTAGTGCACATGGAACATGCTCAAAGATAGCCTTTATGCTGGAATACAAAACTGGCCTTTATAAATTTAAAAAAGATTAAAATTATACCAAGTATATTCTCTGACCATAATTCTTTGAAACAGGATCTCAACTGGAAAATGAAAGCAATAAAAACCACAAATACGTGGCAATTAAACAATGCTACCAAGAAATGACTGGGTCAAAGAAGAAATAAAAGGAGAGATCAAAATATACACAGAAACAAAAAGAATTAAATGCACCATACCAAACTTTTGGGAAACAGCAGCTTGGTAATAAGAGGAAAGTTCATTACAGGCCTATATCAAGAATCAAGATCAATCCTAAATAAACAATCAAAAATTACATGTTAAAAAACTAGAAAAAGAAGAATAAACCCAAAGTCCGCAGAAGGAAGGAAATAATCAAAATTAGAGCAGAATTAAATAAAATTGAGAATAAAAAGACAATAGAAAAAAATAAATGCAACAAAGAACTGATTCTTCAAAAAATTAATAAAAATGACAAATTCCTGACCAGACTCACTAAGGAAAAAAAGATTAAGACAGAAATAAATGAAATCAGAAATGAAAAGTGAGAAGTTACGATGGATACTACCAAAATACAAAGTATCATGTGAAAGATTATATGCTACCAAATTCGATAACCTAGAAGAAATAGACAAGTTCTTAGAAATATACAGTCTTCCTTGACTGAATTACAAAGAACTAGAAAATCTAAATAGACTGATCATAAATAAAGAAATTGAAACTATCATCAAAAACCTACCAAAAGTAAAAGTCCAGGACCAGATGGCTTCACTAGTGAATTCTACCAAACATTCGAACATAGTTTTATACCTGTTCTTGTCAAACTCTACCAAAAAACTGAAAAAGGGGCAATACTTTAACTAATTTTATGAGGCCAATGTTACCCTGATATCAAAACCTTGTAAGGGCAACACACACACACACACACACACACACACACACACACACACACACACACACACACCAGTATCTCAGATAAATACAGATACAAAACTCTTAAACAAAATACCAGCAAACTGAATACAATACATTGAAAAGATTATACATCGTGATCAAGTGGGGTTCATTCCAGGGGTCAAGGATGGTTTAACATATGCAAAATGATCAGTATGTTACACTAAATTAAAAAAAAAAGGATAAAAAGTATATGATCATATTAATAGATGCAGAAAAAGCATTTGACAAGATACATTTATTTATGATTAAAACACTTAATAAATGGGTATAGGAGAAAATACTTCAACATAACAAAGGTCATATATGACAAACCCTCATCTAATATTATACTTAATAATGAAAAACTAAAAGCCTTCCTTCTAAGATCAGGAAAAAGACAAGGCTGTTTGCTTTCACCACTCTTATTGAATATAGTATTGGAAATCCTGGCTAGAGCGATCAGGCAAGAGAAAGAAATAAAAGGCATCCGAACTGGAAATTAAGAAGTCAAAGTGTTGTTTTTTTGCAGAGACATGTTTCTCTATATAGAAAACTTTAAAAACTTCACCCTGAAACTATTAGAAACAATAAACAAATACAGTAAAGTTTCAGGATACAAAGTCAACATACAAAAACCTATAGTGTTCCTTCATACTAACAATGAAATTTCAGAAGAAGAAATGAAAAAAAAAAAATTCCTTTTGCAACTGTGATGAAAAAAAAAAAAAAGAATTAGCTAGAAATAAACCTAACAAAGCCCATGAAGGACCTATAACCATTGTTTTGAACTGTCTCTGGTAGGTTGCTTTCCTCCATTTTATTTAGTTATTATTATTATTTTTTAAATTTTCTCCTGTTCTTTTATTTGAAATATGTTTCTTATCTTTTCTTTTTTTATTTTTCCTTTTTCCATTTTGGCTGCCGCTTTGTGTTCATTTCTGTAAATTAGGTAGATTTGCTACATCTCCCAGTCTTGGCTGGGTGACCTTTTGTGCCCAGTGGCACAATCTCCCTGATCACCTGTGCTGGGTATTCTAGGAGTCTCCCTTGAGTGGTTTGTGTGTGCTTTCCTGTTGTAGTATAAACCTGATTGTTATCAACATGTCAATCAGTGGGATGGACTTTCAGTATGACTATCTGTGAGGATTGGACATACCCACAGCTAATGAACTGCTGTGTGGAGGCTAACCCCATGGAGTGGGATTTTCCCCAGTGGGCTCTTATGTCTGTCAAGTCTACCCTTTTTGTGTTCCCCTTGTGGGGCTAATCAGGTAGTGCTCTGTTGTTTTATGAAGCCAGCCTCCAGGTGTGTTAGTTCTGGGGCCTTTCTGGAGGGGATCCAGTGCAGGCCAAGTTCAGGTACTGCTTGTGAAGGCCCCAGGGCTACCGGGTAGGAGCTCCAAAGATATCCACAGTTGGTTGCAGTCTGTGTTGTACCTGAAGGTATGTGAGAGAGGCCACAGTGTGAACCAAGGCCAATTGCCACCAGTACTGGGTCAGCGGCAGCTCAGAAAAAAAGCCCTGAGGTCACCTGCCAGCTTTCCATAGGCTAGCTGCTAAAAGTATCTCTAGTGGTGTGTGAGTTGGGTGGGGTGGGGTTGGGTCTCAAGGAGTCACCAGGGTGGCACAAAGGGTGTTCACCAGGTCAATGCAGATTCAGATTTGGCCATGGGGTTGAGGAGGAGCTCAACATAGGCAAAATGGCACCCACTTGTAGGCTATAGAGGAGTAGAACTCATCACAAGAATAATGGTGGCTGTCCCTGCAATCCTCACCCTGAAGCCACACAACTTAGTCTTTCCCTGTATGTCTCTGGAGCCCAGGATGAGTGCCTGTGAGCAAGTGTGTCTTTGTGTGTTCCCTTTTAGAGGAGGCCTGGGTTTCCAGTATACTTTCATCTTACCTCAATGGTCAGAATCTCCACTGATTTTCACAGCCAGATTTTGTGGGGACTCTTCTTTCTGGCAGTGGAACTCTGGACTGGGGAGCCCTGGTATGGAGCTGTGGCCTCAGCAGCCAAGATACCCCTTTCAATACTCATCCACCACACATACGGGTGTGGGGCCAGCCTATTTCACATCTCCGCCTCTTCTATCAGTCTTGATGTAGCCTCTTCTTTATATACTTAGTTATAGGAATTCTGTTCAGCTAGTCTTCAGAAAGGTGAGAAGTTACGATGGATACTACCAATCTAGTTCTCCAGATTGATTGTTATGTAATTTAGATGTAATTTTAATGTAGTCATGGAAAGAGGCAAGCACAGTGTTGACCTACTCTTCCATCTTGATGAGAACTTGTAATTTATTTTCGTTTGAGGCATTCTAGTACGTGTGTGTAACTACTTTTGTTTTTGTAATATTAATGAAATTGAGCACCTTTTCATAAGTTCATCAGCCAACTGGATTTTCTTCCTTTTGAAAATATTAGTCAATATTTTATCTACTGAAAAAGGAGAATATCTTTTTTTAAAAATTGATTCATATAAATACTGTAAACATTTTGGGTATCAGTACTTTATTGGTTATGTACACTTTAAATATCTGACTCTGAAAATTACATTTTTACTATACAAAGATATCTTTTGATGAGAAAAATTTCTTAATTTTAATGAAGTATAATTTCTCAATCTTCTTTCTGAGTAATACTTTTGTGTGCTGTTTAGAAAATTTTTGCCTCCACAAGATCCTAAATTTATTATTAAATATTCTAGACAGTTTATTGCTTGGATGTAAACATTTAGTACTAATATCCATCCGAAATTGCTTTAGTGCATGATGTCGGTGAATTTGTATTTTTCTTTTGTAGATATATATTTGACTTTGCACTACTTTTTGTAAAAAGTACCATTTATTTCAGATGTAGTATTTTCTTGAACTTCAATATCAACTTTGATATAACCAGATAAATATCTATGCATTGGCTTATTTCTGAATTATCTTTTTTTGTTCCATTGTTCAAGGCATGTATTCTTGTATTAATATTAATTAATCATTAATTATCATTTTTACTTTAACTTTATTATGGGTTTGGTAATTGGAAATGTAAGTCCTATAGACTTGTGCTTTTTAAACATTACTTTGGCTTTTCTTGTTCTTTTGTATTTCTGTATTCCTAGACATAGGAATTTATTTTCTGTTGATTCACAAGAATATAATTTATTTCTGCATTATTGACTTTGTATTGAGCAACCTTGTAAATACATTTAATTTATTAATTTGATCTTTATATGTATATTCTTATGTAATTTCTATGTTTTTAATAACATTTTCAATGACCAGAAGTTAATTTATCTCATTTAAACTACTATTTTATTTGTTTTCCTTATAATAGGAAAGACCTCTAGTTCAGTACTGAACAGAAGTAGAGATAGCGGCCATTGTCATCTAATTTCTGATTATCAGGGGGTAAATTTCACCTATTTTATTATTAATTATGATATTTGCTGTAAATTTTTCAAGATATTTTATTAGATTAAGAAAGTCTACTACTTTTAGTTATATATTTTTCATTGATAATTGTGTTAAATGTTATTGAATTTTTCTGCATCTATTTACTATCATAATATATATTGAGATAGATATAGATGATAGATAAATGACAGATAGCACGGGTTTGATAGATGCAGAAAAAATTATATATGTATAATTTACATCCTGTATCTACCCACATCTGTTCTATCTATTTATCTATCATTTTTTTTTGCCATTAATACAGTAGTTTTGAAATATAAAGTATGGTAAGCCAAGCAACCTTTGGATAAATCCCATTTGTTCATATGGTTGGATTCAATGTGGCTGCCTTAATTTAACCTACAAATCCCTTCCTAATAAGGTTTTGTTTTTGCCTTATATTTATTAATTTCTGTATGTCACCCAGGAAGTCTATTTTAAGCACACAAAACACAAGTTTACTTATTTAAGTTATACATTCTTTCTCTGAGTCTGTGCACCTGCCCCAAACACTCTTTATCATTCTTTACCTCTTAATTTTTACATATTTTATAAGTCTCAATTCAAATATTATTTGCTTCACAGTCTTTCTTGATTTCTCCAATACTGAGTTAATTCTTTATTCATATATAGCCATTACATCCCAACAATTATTTATCTCACATTGTATTGCAATTCTCTTTTCTTGTCTGCAATGGTTTTCACGTCTTTTTCTTAGTTACTCTCACTGCACCTGTTGAGTGATAGATGTTAATTATTTGTTAGATGAATGAAAGTAGGAAACACATTCTGGGTTGAGAATATAGAATATGTCCTTAATCTATATTTTATTAAATCAATATTAAAGGAATCACTGAAGATCAAAAAAAAATTCAATTAGTTTGTTATGTTTTATATCTACAAATAAATTAGAAGACCTCAATGACAGCGATGGTGATATTTTTTATTATCATTTATTAATTAAACAAAGGTTTATAAAAGCTTAGCGTGTGCCAGGTATATATCTTTATTGCTATTACCATCACCATCATAGTCATTCCAAAAATGTAAATGTAGTGTTAGTCTGAGTCAGTCTCTGAAAAGAATGGCAATTTATCAAAGGATGCAGAACCTGTAACAAATTTATGAAAATTTTTACATCTGTAGTGAAAAGCAAAATAAATATTTATATCCTGTGCAAATCAGAGGGGAGTACATTTTACAGATTGTGTGTGTGTGTGTGTGTGTGTGTTCAGTAGGTGTAGCTGGGGAAAGTGGTGTTCTGGATATCCTCTGGCCAGAGAATGAAGATGAAAGTTACCTTTCACTCCCTTCAGTTCAATCTTTCTTGCAATAGAAGGGATTCAAGAACTAACAAACTACTCTCACCAGTGGGCATGTCAACTTTATCTCAACAAATAAAGCTCAAAATAAATGGGCGTGTTCTCACTCAGCCATCATAATCAAAAGAGTGTCATTACGGCTGAGTAATATTCCATTATATATATGTACCACACCTTCTCTATCCAATTATCTATGGAAGGACCCTTTGTTGTTTCCATGTTTTGGACACTCAGAAAGAAGAAATACTGCCATTTGTGACAACATGAATGGATCTTGAAATTATGCTACAAGAAATAAGTCAGACAGAGAAGTTTGAGAACCATATGATTTCACTCATATGTGGGATATAAAACTGAAATCAACAAATGAATGACACAAACAGACTCATGAACATGGATAACAGTTTAGTGGTTACCAGAAGGTAGGAGGAAAGGGGGAGGTAGATAAGGGTAAACCGTCAAATATATGGTGATGGAGGGAGATTTGACTTTGGATGATGAACACACAATGCCTTATACATATGATGTATTATTGAAGTGTTCACTTGAAACCTATATAATGTTATTAACCAATAAATTTTAAAGTGGAGTGTGCTGAGGGTGTTTTGAATATTGTATTCTGATGAAATAAGAATAAATTAGCAAACTAACCTTATCTCTGGGGTATTTATTGCCAAAACACTGGATGCAGCATGAAAAAAATTAAACTCCAGATTTTAAAAAATCACCATTAAAAGGTTTATGTTCATCATAAACTGCTTTTACTGTGTGTCTTATTTTAATTTTCTTGGCGCTTTATAATTGCCTGTTTACTGTCTTTTATTTAAAGCTGATTTATCATCATTAAAATTACTATGTATTTCATATGATCTATTATTAAAATGTTATCTTAAAAATAAAAACCCTGATGACTCTCAAGATGCTTGAGGGAAGATGGCAGATTAGGTAAAAGCCGGGTTTGTCTTCTCCCAGGTCTGCATTGAAATTACAACCAAATTATAAAATAATCAACGTGGAGAATCACCTGAAGTCCAGCTGATCATAACACCTACATCTGATAATATAAAGAAGAAACATCAAAGCCGATCTAGCATAAGCAACAATTATCATCGGATTGTGTTGTAGTTCTCACTGGGTAGCCCTGAGCAATGAAAAATAGTGGCTGACCTTGGCCTACGGGGGAGCCCCTCCCCAAGGACCACAAAGCCAGCGCATCTGGAGGCTGACATCAGACCACAACACAGCAACTACTGATTAGTTCCATTAGTGATACACACAAAGGGTGGTTGCAACAAGTACACGAGCCTGCTAGGGCAAATCCCACTTAGTGGGGTCAGGCCCCACACAACAACTCTTATCCTGAGGGTGAAGCCAATTCCCACAATTAGTCAGCCTGAACATTAATCTCACCCACTGATCTACTAACAACAATAAAGTCTTGGCAACAACCCACACAAAGTTCACGTCCAGAGCTCCGGCATAAGGGATCAGGGAGAGTGCACCACTGGGCCACGCAGGACACCTTTTACATTAGACCATCTGGCCAGGGCTGAGGGATGAAGCAAATATTCATGACACATAAAAATAAACACAGAAATTCTAATAAAATGAGAAAACAAAGATACGTGTCGCAAATGAAACAACAGGAGAAACTATAGAAAATAGGCTAAATGAAATGGAGGCAAGCAACTTACCAGAGACAGAGTTCAAAATGATGGTTATAAGCATACTCAATGAACTTATGGGGAGAATGGATAAGCACAAAGAGAACCTCAACAGAGAGATAGTAAGTACTAAAAAAGACATAGAAACCATAAAAAAGTACCAGGGAGAAATGAAGAATACAATAACTGAAATGAAGAATACACTAGAAGGATTCAACAGTAGATTGGATGAAGCAGAAGATCGAATCAGTGAATTAAAGACAAGGGAGATGAATAAACCCAATCAGAACAACAAAAAGATAAAAGAGTTTAAGAAATGAAGATAGTATAAGAGACTGCTGGGACAACATGAAGTGTAAAAATATCGAATCATAGGAATACCTGAAGAGGAAGAGAGAGAACAAAAGATTGAGACACTATTTGAAGAAATAATGACAGAGAACTTCCCTAACGTGGCAAAGGAATTAGACATACAAGTTTAGGAAGCACGAAGTGTCCCAAACAAGAGGAATTCAAACAGACCTACACCAAGACACATCATAATGAAAATGCCAATAGTCAAATACAAAGAGAGAATCTTAAAAGCAGCAAGAGAAAGGAAGCTAGTTTCTTACAAAGCTACCCCAATAAGAATGTCTGCTGACTTTTCATTAGAAACTTTGCAGGCCAGAAGGGAATGGCAAGGCACATTCAATGTTATGAAAAAAAAAAAATCTACAACCACAGATACTCTATTCAGCAAGGCTTTCAATTAAAATGGAAGGTAAGATAAAGAGCTTCCCAGACAAGGAAAAGCTTAAGAAATTCATCACCAACAAGCCAGCATTACAAGAAATGTTAAAGGGTCTTCTGTAAAAAGAGAAGGGGTAAAAAAGAAAAGATAAATAATAAATATGAATAATAAAATGGCAGTAAAAATATATCTATCAGTAATCATTTTAAATGTAAATGGATTAAATGCTCCAATCAAAAGACATAGAGTAACTGAATGAATAAGAAAACAAGACCCATGCATATACTGACCCACTTCGGATCCAACGACACTCAGAGACTAAAAGTAAAATGATGGGAAAAAAATACTTCATGCAAACTGAAATTAAAAGCTAGGATAGTAATGCTTATATCAGATAAAATAGACTTTAAAATAAAGGCAATAATATGAGACAAAAAAAGGGCATTACAAAACAATAAAAGGGTCAATAAAAATCTAGAGGACATAACCCTAGCATACTTATACACATACAAAATAGGAGCACCAAGATACATAAAGCAATTATGTATGACATAAAGGAGAGATCAATAGTAATACACTCACAGGAGGAGACTTTAGCACCCCATTGACACCAATGGACAAATCTTTCAGGCAAAGAATCAACAAGAAAACAATGGGCCTAAAAGACACACTAGAACATATGTACTAAATAGATACTTTCAGAGCATTTTACCCCACAGCAGCAAAACACACATTCTTCTCAACTGCATATAGAACATTTCCCAGGATAGACCACATGTTAGGACACAAATAAAGTCTCAATACATTTAAGATGATTGAAATCATATCAACTGTCTTCTCTGATCACAATGGTATGAAACTAGATATCAACTACAAGAAAAAAATAGGAAAATACACAAACACATAAAGGCTAAATGACATACTACTTAACAATGAATGGGTTATTAATAAGATCAAGGAAGAAATCAAAAGATACTAAAGACAAATGAAAACACAATGACTGAAAATTTATACGACACAGCGAAAGCAATCCTACGTGGGAAATTCATAGCAATACAGGTTTACCTCAAGAAACAACAACAAAAAAGCTCAAGTAAACAATCTAATTTACAATCAAAAGAACTAGAAAAAGAACAGCAAACAAAGCCCAAAGTGAATAGAAGAAAGGAAATCATAAAAATCAGAGGGAAAACAAATGAAATAGAGCCTAGAAAAAGAATACAAAATATTAATGAAACCAAGAGCTGGTTCTTTGAAAGGATAAACAAAATTAATAGACCTTTAACCAGATTCATCAAGGAAAAAAGAGAGAGACCCAAATAAAATCAGAAGTGAAAGAGGAGAAATAACTACAGACTTCACAGAAATACAAAGGTTCATAAGAAAATACTACAAGCAGTTATATGCCAACAAATTGGACAATCTAGAAAAAAAGGACACATTCCTAGAAGCATACAATCTTCCAAGACTGAGTGAAAAAGAAACAGAAAATCTGAACCAACTGATCACCACCAATGAAATAGAATTAGTAATCAGAAACCTCCCCAAAAAACAAAGTCCTGGAAGAGATGACTTCAGAGGCAAATTTTACCATTCAAAGAGGAATTAACACTTATACTTCTCAAATGATTCCAAAAAATTCAAGAAGTTGGAAGGTTCTCTAATTCCTTTTATGAGGCCACCATAACCTTGATTCCAAAACCAAGTAAAGACATTACAAACAAAACAAAACAAAACAAACCTATAGGCCTTATCTCTTATGACATTGATGCAAAAATTCTAAACAAAATATTAGCAAACTGAATTCAGCAATACATTAAAAATATCATACACCATAATCAAATTGGATTTACTCTTGGGATGCAAGGTTAGTGCAATATCTGCAAATCAATTAATACGATACACCACTTTAACAAATCTAAAGATAAAAACCATGGGGATCATATCAATAGATGCAGAAAAAGCATTAGAAAAAATCCAACATCCATTTTTGATAAAAATTCTCAGCAAAGTGGGAATGGAGGGAATATATCTCAATATAATGAAGACCATATATGACAAACCGACAGCTAGCATTTTCTAAAAGCATTTTCCTTAAGATGAGGAACAAGACAGAGATGCCCACTTTCACCACTCCTCTTCAACATTGTATTGGAAGTCTTAGCCACGACAATAAGACAAGAAAAAGAAATAAAAGGCATCTGAAATGGAAAGAAGTAAAACCCTCATTATTTGCCAATGACATGATCCGATATATAGAGAACTCTAAAGATTCCACCAAAAAACTATTAGAACAGATAAATGAATTCAGTAAAGTAGCAGGTTACAAAATAAATATTCAGAGGTCAGTGGCATTTTTACATACAAATGATAAACTTTCAGAAAGAGAAATTAAGAAAACAATCCCATTTACGATTGTGTCAAAAACTATAAAATACCAGGGAATCAAATTAACCAAGGAGGTAGAAGACCTATTTTCAGAAAATTATAAGTTATTGAAAAAAGAAATTAAAGAAGATACAAATAAATAGAAGCATATACCTTGTTCATGGGTACAAAAATCAAAATCGTTAAAATGGCCATACTACCCAAAGCAATCTATAGATTCAATGCAATCCCTATCAAAATGCCAATGCCATTTTTTCAGAGATAGAAGAAACAATCCTAAAATTTATATGGGCCGTAAAAAACCCTGAATAGCCATGGCAATCTTGAGAAAGAAGAACAAAGTTGGAGGTATCACACTACCAGATATCAAACAATGCTACAGTAATCAAAACAGCACGGTACTGGCATAAAAGCGGAAACATTGATCAATGTATAGGATAGAGAGCCCAGAATAAAATCCATGCCAATATGCTCACTTAAGATATGACAAATGAGGTAAGAATATACAATGGAGTAAAGACAGTCTCTTCAATATATGGTGTTGGGAAAATTGGACAGATACATGTAACAAAAGGAAGCTGGACCACCTTCTTACATCTTATCAAGAATAGACTCAAAATGGTTTAGACTTAAATGTAAGACCCCAAATCATAAAACTTCTAGAAGAAAACATAGGCAGTAAACTCTCTGATATTATTAATAGGAATTTCTTTTCAGATATATCTCCTCAGGCAAGGGAAACAAAAGAAAAAAATTAACAAATGGGACTATTTAAACTAAAACATTTTTGTACAGCAAAAGAAACCATCAACAAAACAAAAAGACAACTGACTGAGAGAAGATATTTGCTAATGATACATCTGATAAGGGGTTAATATCCAAAATATATCAAGAACTCATACAACTCAACAACAAAACAATAAACAATCCAATTAAAAATGGACAGAAGACCTGAACAGATACTTCTCCAAAGAAAAAATACAGATGGCCAATAGACTTATGAAAAGATGCTCAAGGTCACTAACCATCAGAGAAATGCAAATTAAAACCACAATGAGCTCTCACCTCACACCTGCTAGAATGGCTATTATCAATAAATCAAAAAACAACAAATGTTGGTGAGGATGCGGAGAAAAGGGAACCCTCCTACATTGTTGGTGGGATTGCAGATTGGTATAGCCACTATGGAAAACAGTCTGTAAGTTTCTCAAAAAATTAAAAATGGATATACCTTTTGACCCAGCTTTTACACTTCTAGGTATTTATCAAAAGAAAACCAAAACAATAATTTGTAAAGATCTATGGACCCCTATGTTCATGACAGCACAATTTACAGTAGCCAAGATGTGGAAGCAACCTAAATGCCAATCAACAAACTTGGATAAAGAAGTCATGGTTCATATACATAATGAAATATTACTCAGCCATTAAAAAAAATGAAATCCTATCATTTGCAACGACATGGATGGACCTAGAGGTTATTATGGTGATTGAAATAAGTCACACAGAGAAAGATAAATACCATATGATTTCATTTATATGCGGAATCTAAGGAACAAAAAGAACAAACTAGTCAAAAACAGACTGAAAAATATAGTGGACAATTTGGCGACAGACATAGGGGAGGGGTTGAGAGAATGGGGTGAAGGATCAAAGAAGTACAAATTAGTAGTTGATAGATGGTCACGGAGATGGGGAGCACAGTATAAGGAATGCAGTTAGCATTGATATGATGGCTAGGTGGAGGGCCAGGGGTGGGAGGGAATAGTTGGGGGGATCGTGTTTTATGAACTATATAGATGTCTAATCACTGTACTGTATACTTGAAACTAATTTAAATAAATAAATAAATAAATAAATAAATAAATAAATAAATAACACCCTAATTCTGATTAAATCAATCAGTCAATCAATCAATCACTATTGATATAAAGTACATTTAGCTAGGCTTGCTATCACTTCTTTATTATTCTATTCTGTTTTGTTGTTGTTGTTGTTGTTGTTGTTGTTCTACCAAATCTGGCTTATTTTCTTCTTTATTTGTATATTCTGCATTCTAATCTTTTCTCTTATCCCTCAAGATTGCATATAATGACAATGTTAAGGTTTAAAATTTACCACATGCATGTTATATTTTGAAGCAACGTGCTAGATACACTGTGAGGCACTTCCTCACTTAATCCTTATAACAACCCTATTTTAATTATTACCAATTTATAGAGTTTAAGTTATTGGTGCATGCTCAGCAATTATGTAAGACAACTTACTTTTAAATTTAGGTTATTCCAGACAACAGTTTAGTGGTTATCAGAGAAAAAAGTGGGCTGAGGGAGTTAGAATATGATAAAGGGGGTCAAATATATGGTGACAGAAGGAGATTTGACTTTGGGTGGTGAACACACAATGCAATATATATATGATGTATTACAGAATTGTAAACTTAAAACCTTTATAACTTTATTAACCAATGTCACCGCAATAAATTTAATTTAAAAATAAATCTAGATTATTCCTCCCACTCCAAGCAAGAGCTCCTAAACTACATATTACTTAAGTGAAAGCATGAGAAATAAAACTTTATGAAATTAGTATCAAATAAAATTTAGTTGTTTTATTGAAATACACCTTTAACAAAATTCATGGCAAACTCAGCCAAATATATATAATGCACCTATAAACATGACTGAAATTTGGTCACTCCTAATAGTGAGAAATGAAAGAAAAAAAATTGTATTTTACTCTTTATCTTTAATACCTAGTTTAATGTTTTTCACTTAGTAGCAGATATATGAACAGAATCTTGAATAGTCAACTTACTTTCATATTATATCTCACATTAAGTACGATTCTAGTTTACTAAAAGAAGAAAAGAAAATAAAAAACAGGTGAAAGGGAACTAATACATATTTTGAATGTCTTCTGTGAGACAGCATGGAATTGCTTTTCATGTATTAACTTATTTAGTTCTTAAAATGCCTCACCAAGGAGACAGTAAGGGTCTCAGGTTGCATAGGTGATGACAGACCATAAGAGAGGTTAAACCCATGACATTTAACTGGAAAATTATCCAAATTAAGATTTAAAACCAGGTTTAGGATTCCAGTTCATATTTTCTTTTCTATCATTAGCTTCTTAGAATTTTAATTTCCTCCTCCTTTATCCATATTTATCTATAAATAGTTTATTTTCGTAAATATTTTAACCTCTCCTTTCTCTCTCTATATGTGTATCTCTCTCTCTCTCTCTCTCTCTCTCTCTCTCTCTCTCTCTCTCTCTCTATATATATATATATATATATATATATATATATATAATGTATGTATGTATGTATGTATGTATGTATGTATAGACACACACACACATATACAAATATGTATGTATATCCATATATTGCCTAACATGCCTAACATGCATTCAAAACTTAAACTATATTCTCCACTACTTCCTTTAGTGTAGGATGAATATCAACAAGCTGTGCATTCTCAGGAAGATAATGCATCATTTGTCATGTTTATCTGAGAAACTTGTCATTTTTAATGCATGAAAACATCATGGATTTTAGTCCTTGAAATTTACCACATTCACACAGCTTTCTGAAGATCAATGTATAATCTCTACACTGGAAATTGAGTAAACTTGAAGAAAGACTTTCAAGTAAAAGGAATCAAGGTAACTTGAAATCCTCATTTCCGTTTTTCTCTTTTAGACAAAAATAATTTGTACATAGAATTAAAGTTTCATCCAGGACACTTTCCTGACCAATCAACTAGTTTATACAGTTTTTGAAAATGAGTGTCTACTGAGAACCTTTCTCAGAGCCATTTTCACTTCTTTATTTCTCAGTGTGTAGACAAGGGGATTGAGTAGTGGAGTGATCACAGTATAGGTCACTGCCACAAGGTGATCTTTATCTGAGGAGTATAGAGATGTGGGCCTCAAGTAGATAAAGGAAGCACAGCCATAGTGGACAATAACCACTGTGAGGTGAGAGGCACAGGTGGTGAAGGCCTTACACTGTCCCTCCACTGAGGAGATCTTAAGGATAGTGGAAACAATGAAGATGTAAGAGATAAAGATAAACACAAAGGGGACCAGCAACACCAGAATGCTGAGGGAGAAGATAACCATCTCCTTCAGGCTGGTATCTGTGCAGCCCAGTTTTATGACAGGGAAAATGTCACAGAAAAAGTGGTTGATCCGATTGGAAGCACAGAAGGGTACACTAAATACCAGGATGTTGACAACCACAGAGATCAGGAAACCACAGAAACTGGAGGCTAGAACCAACTGCAGGCAGGTGGCTCTGTTGACAATTAGTGTGTAGTTGAGAGGGTTGCAGATAGCCACATAGCGATCATAACCCATTACAGCAATTAGAAAACAGTTGGTACAAGCCAAGCCAACAAAGAAATAGAGCTGGGTAGCACACCCAGAAAAAGAAATAGTTGGACTTGTGAAAAGCAGGTTGGTCAGCCTTTTTGGTACAATGACCAAGGTGTAGCAGGTTTCAGAGCAAGAGAGGACAAAGAGAAAGAAGTACATAGGGGTGTGCAAAGCTTGATGCAGACAAATGACAGTCATGATGGTGGTGTTGGCCATCAGAGTGGTCAGATAAACCAATAGGAAAATAAAGAAGAGAAAGATTTGGAGACCCTCCAGGTTTGAGAAGCCTATAAGGATGAACTCAGTAATCACACTCTGGTTTTGTCTCTTCATTGTTCAGTGGGTATCAGAATCAGACATCCTGAAATTGAGAACAGAAAGAATGTGACAGTTGTGAAATGCCCCCAAACAACCTCCATTTGTGCTTCTGCACAAAGCTGATGATAACACACAAGTTAAGCACACAGATAAAGGAGTGATGATGGGGGGAAAACAAGAGGCATGAAAAATAGTACCAAGTACTATCTCAATTTAAAGATATCTGAAGAGATTTCTTTATTTTTTAAAGTTGTTCCTATTCTTTGTGTTCTTATTCTTATGGAAAGTTCATACATAGTGTGTCAAATCAAGAAGTGATTTAGAGCTACTCTCATCTAATTCTCTCATTTTATGGAAGAAGAAATCGAGACTTTAAAAGATTAACCCACATGAGAGCAACTGTCCTTAGAAATCATTTATCTTCACTTATTATGAAAATACGATTCAGGAAAAAAAAACAAAAACAAAAATAAATGAAAACTGATCTACCCAGTCCCTTATATACTGACTCAAATATTGCTTGTTTAGATATAATATACTATTTTTTATTTAAAAGTATTGAGATTTATTTATTCAGGAAAAATTGTGAGGATTTTTGGATGGGCTCAGAATGATCTGACATATTGAGGTTTCACTTGTTGTGAATGTATGGGAATTTCAAGTTAAGAATCTAATCAAAACTCAATTTATGCTCACCATGTAAGCATAGGCTCAGGCTGAGACATCTACACTTTTGGCCTCTGCCTCAAGGCTCAGGCTGAGACTTCTATACTTTTGGCCTCTGCCTCAAGACCTGTTGTCTCTATAATGTTTTCAGAACAACTCTCACCATTATCTGTGGAAAGATCAACAGTTTGATTCAAAGAATACATTATGCTAAACCTTCATACTAGCCTTAGACAATCAGACAATGTGTATATCAGAAAATCCTCAAGAATCTACTCATTCAATCTGAACCCAATTCTGTAGACCTTTTATATTAATCTGGGAAGTATTATCCGATCTCCATAGTCAGGGTCAAATTATAAGAAGCTTCACAAAGCAGGCTGTTCTCTTGCTAGATGACTTAATTGGCTAAAACATCCTTATTTGAGATAAACTATGCCCCCTTAAGACATTATCACTTTTTTATTTGCCCTCTGCAGATACTCACAAGAAGTTATTATTATTTTTTTTTAAATGACAGACCTTTAGTTATTGGAATAAAGTGATTATTTTCCTTTATGAGTCTTATTTTCCTTCTGACTAATAGTCTTAGTTCTTTCCATTACTTCTCATGACATTTCTAGAATTCTCTGTCCTAATCATCATCTCAGGTATTTTAGTCCAGAGTAGATCATACCTCTGTCCCTCAGCTGTAAGCTGTATGGTTTGCTGCAATTGCACATCACTAATTTCTGTCTCTATCTTTACAAATAACATATTTCCTTTCCTACTATTCTTTATACCTGAGTATCCCTAAGACTTTGATTACTGTGTGCATTTACTTCTCTATAATTTGTTCTGGGGTCATTTTTTGGAATGGGAGCATAGCGAGACTGGGAAGGATGTAGGCTCTTGACTACCTGGGGTGCAATTATGACTCTGCCACTGACCAGTTTATGAATTTGTGGAAATCACTTCTTTGTGCCTCAGGTGTTTATTTGAAATGGCAAAAATGATAGAAATAAAACATTTTTTTGTGAGTATAAATGTCCATTGTAAGTATTGAATAGTGTTAGCTTTTAGTAGCCAGCCCCTCTATCATGTTACAAATGAAGAAGCTGAGGCCCAGTGAAGTAAAATGTAAAGATCTAGGTTGCATAGCTATTTAACAGCAGTGGGGAGACTGGATCCCAAATATCCTAAACTACCCTATCCAGGTCTGTGTCTTTTTTTAACCTGCAGTTTAATTTTAATATATATTTTTTGTACTGTGTGTTTATACGCCAGTAGCTTAGAAAATAGATCTTTATTCTGTGTGATCCTCATATAGGCAATCTGCTCCATCCTTCCATCTACTCCTTTCTCTTAATCTTCCACCTTCAATACATAACATACATTTTTCCTTTTGCTAAATTACATATTTGCCCTGCTATTCAGGCAATTTCTTCCTAATTTTTAGGTTGTCTATTTTAGGAACACTTACTGTTTTATACTCTCTTATACTTTTCTAATTTTACTCTCTCTCCATATTCAGATGATAGGGATTTGTCCTGCTGGATCTCTGCCATCACTTTGTGGTCTCTATTGCTGTGTTTCTGCCTGGATCCTGATGCTATGACCCCCATCACCTGTGCATAGTGTTCACCAGTTCTTCATCTGAATATTTCTTTGGTACCCAAAACATTTGTAGAGTGGATTGACAGATAATATTGCTAAGAGAAAAGAGTGGTCTTACAACTGTAAAACAAAGAAAACACTTACATGTATAGGCAGAGTTCTACCACAATCCTAGGTTTCTTTCTCCTGTATCACATCAAAGTGTAAGAAGAGAGAGAAATAGGCACAATTTGGAATGACATTAAATTTTTCTTCCAAATTTGATTGTGGAAAGTCTAAGTGCTATGATCCTTCAAAGACAAAAGAAATCTCTGATTGGTAGCCAGGCTGGAGCTAAGTAGCCAGCTTCAATACTAGTACATTAGTGTTCCTGATGGCAGAAGCTCCAGAGAAATCTTTGGGTCTTATAGAGTTAGGGTACTCCAGGGGATTGAGGTCTCGAAAGGAGATACTTCTTTTAATTCTAGGCATTACGAAAACTTGTAAAGGGAAAAAAAATCAAATAAATTATTTACTTTACTTGATCTATGTAGATGGATAGCTTTGAATACTATGATTATTTTCATGGGTCATTCATTTTGACTCAAAGTTTTACTTACTGAATAAAGTAATAAACTGTATTTCTCTTAATCATTTGCCTTACAAATTCTGGATATAAATGAACTGTTTTTAGGGACTAAATAAATACCATCCTTGACAGATTTCATATAGTTTCTTTCTACTCTTTCATGTTTGCTACTTGAATAAGCTAGATAATTCTTTTCTATGTTTCTCCTGCTTTATGCATCTCAGTTATGCCTGAATTCTAAAGGAGCACAAATTCTAACCTTTTCTTCATTTCTTTATCTGCTAAATTCATCTCTTTAAATACAGTAATCAATGCAGATATTTATTCTTGCATTCATCAATTCATGAATTTAATCAATAACTATTGAGTACTGACAAAGTCCCGGGCACTCTGGTGATCATTTTGGTAGGGAAGGCTGACTAGGATGAGAATGGCATAGTCCACGACAATGGTTGTATATGGACTACATACACGTGAGCCTCCTGAAGTGTATGTAAAATGTTTACTTCTAGGTTCTACCCAGGGTCTCCTAAATAAGAAATATTTGAAGTGGGGCCTGGAAACATTTTGCAATTAGTTCAAGTGATTTTTTTATTCCTAGAAAGTTTAGAACTACTGGCCTCTGTCTGAAAAGAACTTGATGTTTAGAAGGGCAGATGGAAAAATAAATGGAGAGTACAAAAGGTAAGACAGAGACAATCGCAGGGTGTTAAGAGGGAGCACAATTCTCACATCCAATATCAAGAAGAGTAGGTCTCAAACTCTTCAAATTTCTTTTAAATATCTACCCTTTTAGATATCCAACAATATATCTATTCCTGACAGATTCAGAGTTTTTGTACTATTTAAAGTGAAAAGAAGTTATAGATTTCTTGTTTTAATTTCTATAAATTTGTTATTTATTTGTTATTTTTTCTTATTTCCTCTTTGTTCTTTTATTAAACTTATTGGGATGACATTTGGAAAATAAAATTATATAGGTTTCAAGGGTACATGCAATTCAATAATACATCATATATTTTATTGTATGTTCACCACTCAAGGTTAAATTTCCTTCCATCACTGTATATTTGCCTCCCTTAACTCTTATCTACCTGCCTTTCCCTCTGGTAACCACTAAACTGTTGTCCATGTCCATGAGTCTCTGTTTGTGTTGTTTGTTGCTTTCAGTTTTATAACCCACATACGAGTGAAATGATATGGTTCTCAACTTTTTCTGTCTGACTTATGCTTAACATAATTATCTCAAGATATATTCATATTGTTACAAATGACAGTATTTCATGTTTTCTAGGACTGAGTAATATTCCATTGTATATATGTACTATCTCTTCTTTATCTAGTCATCTATCAAAAGACACTATTTTTTTTTGTTTTCATGTACATTGATGTATCCTGCAACTTTACTATATTCATTTATTGTTTCTAATAGTTTGTCAGTTGAGTCTTCAGATTTTTCTGTATATAGAATCATGTCATTTGCAAAAAGTGACAATTTGACTTCTTCATTGTCAACTTAGATGCCTTTTATTTCTTTCTCTTGCCTGATTGTTCTAGCTAGGACTTCCATTACTATATTGAATAAGAGTGATGAGAATGAGCATTCATGTTTGTTCCTGATCTTAGAGGGAAAGCTTTTAGTTTTTCACCATTAAGTATGATATTAGCTGAGGATTTGTTGTATATGGCCTTCATTATGTTGACATGCTTTCCTTCTATACTCACTTTATTAAGTGTTTTAATTATAAGTAGATGTTGTATCTTGACAAATGCTTTTTCTGCATCTAGTGATATAATCACATGATTTTCATCTTTTATTTTGATATATGTGGTGTATCACATTGCTCAATTAGCATATGTTGAGCCATCCTTGTGCCCCTGGATTAAACCGTACGTGATTGTGATGTATAATTTTTTTAACTTATTGTTGTATTCAATTTGTTTGTATTTTGTTTAAGATTTTTTCTTTTGTTTATCAGAGATATTAGTCTATAGTTTTCTTTTCTTGTGTTATCTTTACCAAATTTTGGTATCAGAGTAATGTTGGCCTCATAAAATGAGTTAGGTAGTATATCCTCTTCTTAAATGTGTCAGAATAGTTTGAAAATTATAGGTATTAAATCTTTAAATATTTGGTAGAATTCACTAGTGAAGGCATCCATCCGATCCTGGACTTTTACATTTTGGAAGATTTTCGATGACTTTTTTCTTTCTGTTGATCTATCTATTTAAATTTTCCAGTTTTTCCTTATTCAATCTAGGGTGGTTGTATAATTCTAAAGACTTTTCCATTTCTTCTAGGTTATTAAATTTGGTGTTATATACTTTTTCATAGTATTCTTGTATGATATTTTGTATTTCAGTGGTATCTGTTGTCACTTCTTTTCTTTCATTTATGATTTTGTTTACTTGTGTCTTTTCTCTTTTCTTCTTAGTTAGTCTAACCAGAGGTTTGTCATTTTACTCCTCTTTTTTTTCCAAGAACCAACTTTTTGTTGCATTATTTTTTTTATTGTCTTTTGTTCTTAATTTCATTCACATCTGCTCTAATTTTTATATTTTTATTTTTCTGTTGACTTTGTGTTTCATTTGTTCTTATTTTTCTAGTTCTTTAAGATATAATGTTAGGTTATTTATTTGGGATTTGTCTTATTTCTTGAGTAGGCCTGAAGTGATATAAACTTTTCTCTCATTACCACTTTTGCTATATCCAAAAAGTTTTGATATGTTGTATTTTAATTTGTATTTATTTCTATGCATCTCTTGATCTCTCCTTTTATTGCTTCTTTGACCTAGTCATTTCTTAGTAGCATGTTGTTTAATTTCCACATATTTGTGGTTATCCCACTTTCTTTTTGCAGTTGCTCTCCTGTTTTAAAGCATTGTGATTGGAGAATATACTTAGTATGATTTCAATCTTATTAAATTTGTTGAGGTTAGTTTTATGTCCCAACATATGGTCTAAATTTTGAGAATGTGTCTACAGCCATGCTACCCTGAACAAGCCCGATCCTCTCTGATCTTGGAAGGTAAGCAGAATCGGACCTGGTTAGTACTTGGATGGGAGACCACCTAGGAAGATCAGGTGCTGTAGGCATAAAAAAAAAAAAATAAGGGATTGTAAGCTGATAAGGCCCTTGCAATCTGTGAGGTCAACCAAGGGTTGCCTTGCCTAAAAATAATAATTTTTGAGAACGTTTCATGTTTACTAGAGAAAAAAATGTATATTTTGGTATTTTTGGATGAAAGGCTCTGTAAATATCGATTATATCTAATTGGTCTAATATCTCATTTAAGGGTGATATTTCTTATTGAATTTCTGCTCAGATGATCTATCCATAGCTGTCAATAGGGTATCTAAGTCCCCTATGGATAAGAGACAAAGAAAGACATTTTATAATGATAAAGTGACAATCCAAAAAGAAAATATAACCCTTGTAAATATTTATGCACCCAACATAGAAACACCAAAAAATGTAAAGCAAATATTGACTAGCATAAAGAGAGAAATTGGCAGTAATATAGTAATTATAAGGGACTTTAACAGCCCACTGACACCAAAGGTACGTCATCAAGTCAAAAAATAAACAAGGAAACAATAGCCTTAATGACACATTAAACCAAATGGATTTAATTGATATTTTTAGAACATTGCATTTAAAAGTGGCAGAATCTACATTCTTTTCAATTTCACATGGAACATTTCGAAAATAGACCACATAGTAGGCCAACAAACAAGTCTCAATAAATTTAAGAAGACTGAAATTATATTTTGCATTTCTCTGATTCCAATGATATACAACTAGAACCATTTTCAAGAATAAACAAAAAATACACATAATCAAGGAGGCTTAATAACATGCTACTAAACAACAAATGGATTAACAATAAGATCGAGGAAGATATCAAAAGATTTCTTGAGACAAATGAAAGTAAAAACACAAATATCCCAAATAATTGGAACACAGTCAAAGCACTTCTTTTTTCTTTTATTATTATTTATGACTACAGCACCTGGTCTTTCTAGGTGGTCTCCCATTCAAGTACTAACAAGGCTTGACCATGCTTAGCTTCCAAGATCAGATATCGGGCTTGTTCGAGGTGACATGGTCGTAGATCATGGATCGTGGCTCCACTGGGGCATGGACCCAGGACCTTCTGCGTGTAAAGCAGATGTGCCAACCACTACACTATAAAACCACATCCTCAAAGCACTTCTAAGAGGAAAATTTATAGTGACATAGGCCTAACTGAAGAAACAAGAAAAATCTCAAATAAACTATCTAACTTGATACCTAAAGGAACTAAAAAATTAAGAACAAACAAGGCCCAAGGTGGATAGAAATAAGAAATAATAAAGATCAGAGCAGAAATAAATAAAACAGACTTAAAAAATACAAAATATCAATGAAACCAGGAGTTGTTTCTTTGAAAAATGAACAAAATTGATAAACCTTTAACCAGACTCATGAAGGAAAAAAGAAAGAGAACCCAATAAATAAAATCAGAAAAGAAAGAGAAGTAACAGCTGACATTATATAAATGCAAAGGATTATAAGAAAATACTATGAACAATTATATGCCAATAAATGAAACAATTGGAAAGAAATGGATAAATTTCTTGAAACAGACAATCTTCCAAAACTAAATCAAAAAGAAACAACAAATCTGAACAGACTGATAACTACCAACAAAATTGAAACAATAATAAAAAACCTCCCAACAAACAAAAGTCCTGGACCAGATGGCTTCATAGGTAAATTTTTCCAAATGTTCAAGATAAAATCGAGATCCATTCTTCTTAAAGTATTCCAAAATATTGAAGAGGAGGAAAGACTCCCAAATTTATTTTATGAAGATAGCATTTCCTTGATAACAAAACTAGACAAAAACATTATAAAAATAAATAAAGATTATAAGTCAATTTCTATTATGAACATAGATGCAAAAATTCTCAACAAAATATTAGGACACAGAATTCAGCAACATATTAAAAAGATCATATGCCATGATCAGGTGGGATTTATTCCTGGAATGCAAGGTTGGTTCAATATGCGCAAATAAAGTAACGTGATATATCATATAAACAAAATGAAGCATACGAATTATATGATCATATCTATAATTGCAGAAAAAGCATGATAAAGTCCAACATCTTTTTATGATTAAAAAAACAATTCATTAAAGTGAGAATAGAGAAAACATACCTCAACATAATAAAGACCTTACATGACATACCCACGATTAACATCCAACTCAATGGTGAAAAGCTAAAAGCACTTTTCTTAAGAGCAGAAGCAAGACAAGAATGTCTCCATTCACTACTTTCATTAAAAGTGGAATGCTTAACCACAGCAATTAGACAAGAAAAATAAATACATGGCATTCACATTGGAAAGGAAGAAGTAAAACTAATTATTTGCTGATGACATGATACTATATATAGGGAACCCAAAAGAGTCTTAGATCTGATAAATTAATTCAATAAAGTATCAGGATATAAAATTAATATTCAAAAATGAGTTGTATATACACCAATAACATACTATCAGAAAGAGAAATTAAGAAACAATCTAATTTCAATTATATCAAAAAATACTGAGGAATAAATTTAACCAAGGAGGTAAAAGACCTCTAGTCATACAACTATAAGACACTGAATAAGAAATTGAAGATTCAAGTAAAAGAAAGCATATACTGCGCAATTGAATAGGTAGAATCAAGATTGTTAAAATGTCCATACTACTCAAAGAAATCTATGCAATTCTTATCAAAATACCAATAGCATTTTTTTTAAATGAGAACAAATAATCTTAAAATTTATATAGAACTGCAAAAGACCCTGAATAGCTAAAGCAATCTTGAAAAAGAAGAACAAAGTTGGAGGTATCACACTACCTGATGTCAAACTGTACTACAAGCCTATAGTGACCAAAAGAGCATGATACTGGCATAAGAACAAACACATAGATCAATGGAACAGAATAGTATCCAGAAATAAATCCACACTTATATGGTCTATTAATAAATGACAAAGGAATCAAGAATATACAATAGAGTAAAGATAGTTTCTTCAATAAAAGGTATTGGAAACACTGGACAGATACATGCAAAAATAAAACTAGAATGATTTCTTACACCACATACAGAGAAAACTAAAAATGGATTCGAGACAAATGTAAAACCCAAACCTTAAAACTCCTAGAATAAAACTTAGGCAGTAAATTCTTTGACATCACTCTTAGTAATATATTTCTGGGTAGTCTCCTTGGATAAGGTAAACAAAAGAAAAAAATGGTTCCATATGAAACTAAAAAGTTTTTGCATGACAAAGAAAATCATTAACAAGATGCAGACAACCTACTGAAAGGGGTTAATACCCAAAATATATAAAGAACTCATATGACATAACACACACAAAACCGTCTGATTTAAATATAGTCAGAAGATCTGAATAGACATTTCTCCTAAGAGGGCATACAGATGACCAAGATACATTTGAAAAGATACTCAAGGTCACTAATCATCAGAAAATGCAAATTAAAACTACAATAAGGTATCACTTCACACCTGTAAGAATGGCTATCATCAATAAATCAGCAAAAACAAATACTGGCCAGGGTGTGAAGAAAAGGGAACTCCTGTGCATTGTTGATAGGATTGCAAATTAGTTCATCTATTATGGAAAACAGTATGAAGATATCTCAAAAAATTAAAAATAGGACTATCATATGACCCAGAAATTCCACCTCTGGGCATTTATCTGAAGAAATCCAAAACACTAATTCAAAAAGATACATGCATCCTTATGTTTATTGCAGCAATATTTACAATAGCCAAGATACAGAAGCAACCTAAGTTTCCACTGATAGATGATTGGAAAAAGATGATTGGAAAAAGAATAAATGGTAATGTAAATAATGGAATATTATTCATCTATTGTGGAGTTAATTCAGAACATAGCCCCTCCACATACCTACAGTCAGAAGACTGCTGGCTGTCTGGACAATCGCCAAGGAAAGCAGTACACAAAGAACTCTTGGCAGTGCCTGCTCCACAGATCATTTTACCGCTGCTACCATGGATATCATCTGCTCCTGTAACCAAGCAGCACAACTTGCTTTCATCCACCTGAGAAGGTAGCTGCTTCCTCAATGAGATAACCCCTCCCTCTGCTTGTGTGCATAAAATGTTGCCTGCCTTTGACCAGGTGACTTTTTCTGCAGCTCAGACCAGCCACTGCTGAAGCTTCCCCGTGAATAATAAACGGCATATCACACCCTTCTGGTCCTCCCTGATTGTTTTTTTCTGGAGTATCCTAGGTGCAGATTCCTGGTCTGGAGTTCTTGCATTATAGCCATAAAAAGAGTGAAATCTTGCTATTTGCCAAACCATGGACATATCTAGAGGGTATTATGCTAAGTGAAATAAGTTAGAGAAAACAAATAACATATGATTTCATGCATATGTAGAATTTAAAAAAACAAAATAAAGGAACCAACATACCTAGACAAACTGATAGTTACCAGATAGGAGCATATTTTAGGGGCCTGGATGGGAAAGGTGAAGGAACTAAAAAGTACTAAAAATTGAAAATTAAAAAACAGTCACAGTATACAAAATATTGTCAATAATATTATAGTAACTATGTATGGTGTTAGGTTGGTACTAGATTTATCAGTGGGATTATCTATTAAATTATATATATATCTAACACTGTGTTGTACACCTGAAACTAATATAATATTGAATGCTCACTGTAATTGAAAAATAAAGACAACAAAAAGAAATTAAACATTACAGATGTAGCTGAAAAAATTTAAATGTAAAAATAAAATTAAAATATCCCATATTTAAAAAATAATAAAACAAAATTATATAATCTAGTACCAGCAATAATAACTGTGAGTCCTTAGGGAAAGTCTTTGAACCTCCCTATTTAAGAATTCAGAGACTGACCCTGGGAACAACATTGTGATGAGTCTCCAAGACAGGTATATTAAGGTTAGACATAAAATGAAATGAACAACCAGTGAATCTTGAAGCAAAAGTAAGTTATTCTAGACATGCATTTTCTGCAAGGGAAATTAGTTCTAGAATTCTACAAGATTTTGTAGAGGAATTATACGGCTAGTTCTAAGACAGTACAATAGTTCTAAACCAAATTAACTTTAATAGATGACTGTATAGCAATAGAGTACACAATTAGTAATGAAAGGCAACTGTGTTTGTGAAGAAGGCAACACAAAGATCAGTAGATATTACCCTAGATGAGGAAGGCACTAAAAGCAGACAATGCTATTGTTTATAGAATATATGTAATAGTAATATGGGTAAAAATATGATCACTTAAAATCATAATTAATGTAAATAAAGATTTTTTTGAGGATTAGATTACCAAAAAAGTAAGCAGAGATGACATAAGTATCCAAAGAGGGGGCATGAAGAATAAGCTTTACTTGAGCCAGTGTTTGTATACTTCATGTGAACATTTTTCACTAAATTCAAAGCTAAACTTATTGTCAGAAAAATAGCATTGTGGCGCATTTTAGTTTAAGATAATTGTTAATTAATTTACAATTTTTTTTTCTTTCCCATGCTTGCTGTTTCTCATTTAAACCCGACAGGTGCTTTATGAAGAACAAGTTTCCCTAAATTTCCCATTCTTAAGGTCTTTAGATCTTATCATATTGGCTTTATTCTGTGAGATTACTCTCCATGGCCAATTCCTTCTGTGTACTGAGTTACTACTGCTGGATTTCTCCAGCCTTGGGGAATTGCAGTGTGTCTTTTTTGTGACCTTTCTTTGCCTTTGTTTGGTCATCTTGAGTGGATACATTATTAGTGTGCCAGTCATTCACTTGGATCACAGCCTCCATACACCCATGTACTTCTTTCTATGTGTTCTTTCTACCTCTGAGATCATCTCAATCTACATAACGGTCATTCTGCTCAAGATGTTTATCATTCTGCTTTCTGCACTCAGGACACTCTGCTTTATGAGTTGTGCTACCCAGATGTGCTTCTTCCTTGGTTTCGCTGTCAGCAATTTCATGCATTAAGGAGTAATGGTTATGACCTATATGATGCCATCTGCCAGCCTTTGTACTGGAGAATATGTGGATAACTGGCAGCAACTTTCTAATATTTTTGGTAGGAATGGCATTGGTTTTTAGCCTTCTTTTCTGTGGTTCCAACAAGGTCAACCACTATTTTTGTGATATTTCACTTATTATCCATATCACTGTTCTGAAAGTGATCATCTTTATCTGTGGGATCTTCATGTTTGTTTTGACCTTTATCTTTATCTGCATCTCTCATGGCTTTACCGTCCATCCTATCCTGATGATTCCATCGAGTCATTGTCTACTATGGTTGTGTTTCCTTTGTCTACCAGCAACCTTCATTTAAGTATACATCAGGCAAAGACATGCTGGTGGTAGTGACCAATACAATCATCATCCCGTTGTTGAACCCCATGGTATACAACCTCAGAAATAAAGATGTATAGCTAGCCATTTGGAAAATAATTAGGAAGATTGGGTTTTCTCTTAAGAGTTTATAATTAGAACAGTTTTCAAGTATGCACACATTTGGGCCAAATGTGCCATTAATTATTTAAGTCAAAAGAGTATCTAGTTTATTTATGTGTATAATTGTGTGGCCTTGAATGAATTGCTTGACTTTGTGGTGACTAAATGTTCTCTTATGTAAAACAGGTGCAGTAATTAGTTCATCTCAAAGTTGTAAAGACTAAGGAGATAACAAGTCTCTGTAACTAAAGGATAGATGTCTTCCTCTTCTCAAAAGGATCTTAACAATCAGTATTTCTTTCCCTACGTTTGGTTCGATTATCCAAAATCTCTTGGTTTGAGGTTATGCCCAGCTTAAAATGAGGTGCTCGTTCTGAAGGTGGCTTAGATCTAGCAGTATGACATGATAAAAAAAAAGTAACTGTACTAGTAATTAGATTTAAGTTTGCCACTGGTTAGAACATGACTTTAAGAAAGCTATGATTGTTCTCTGAATTTCAATTTTTATAAATTTATTATTATTATTATTTTATTATTTATATTATCATCATTATTATTTTATGGTGACATTGGTTAATGAAATCCAGTAAATTTTAAGAGTATAATTTAATATAGAGGTGTATATATATTTATAAATATAGCATTATGTGTTCTCTGTCCATAGTTAGATTTCTTTCTGTCACCACATATTTGACCCCTTTTACCTCATCTACCTCTCACCTTGCCCTTCACCCTTCAGTAACCACTAATCTAGTGTTCATATCCATGAGTTTCTGTTTAATAGTCATGTTTGTTTGTTGCTTTTAGATTTATATCACACATATAAGTGATGTCATATAGTTTTTAAACTTTCCGTCTGGCTTTTAATGCTTAGCATGATTATCTCAAGGTCCATCCAGGGTTGTCACAAATGTCAGTATTTCATCTCTTCTTATAGCTGAGTAATATTCCATTATATATATGTACCACAGCTTCTTTATCCAATCATCTATCTTAGAACACTTTGGTTTTTCCCAAGTCCTGGCCACCGTGAATAATGCTGTTATGAACATCAGTGTACAAATATCTTTTTGAATATATCTTTTCAAGTCTTTGGGGTAAATATCCAGAAGAGAGATTGCTGGACCATACGGTAGATCAATTCTTAGTTTTTTGAGGAAGCTCCATCTGTTTTCCATAGTGGCTGTACCAATTTGCAGTCCTACCAGCAGCGTATGAGGAGGCCTTTTTCTCCACATCCTCTCTGACATTTGTTAATACTTGTCCTGTTGATAATAGCCATTCTAAAATGTGTGAGATGGTGTATCATTGTGGTTTTGATTTGCATTTCCCTAATAGCTAGCTATATTGAGCATCCTTTCATCATTTGTTAGCCATTTGTATATCTTCTTGGGAGAAGTGTCTGTTCAGGTCCTCAACCCATTTTTAATTGAATTGATTTTTTTTTTGAGTTATTGAGTTGTATGAGTTCTTTGCATATTTTGGATATTAGGTCCTTCCCTGAGGTTGTTTGCAAATATATTTTCCCATTTGGATGGCTGTCTCCTTACCTCGTTGACAGTTTCATTTGCTGTGCAGAAGTATTTTAGTTTGATGTAGTCCCATTCATTCATTTTTGCTTTTACTTTCCTTGCCTTTGAGGTCAAATTTATAAAATCCTCTTTATGTCCAAGGTCCATGAGTTTATTTCCTATGTTTTCTTCTATGCACTTTATTGTTCTAAGTATTATATTCAGGTTCTTAATCCATTTTGAATTACTTTTGGTGTGTGCTGATAGAAAACAGTCTAAATTCATTGTTTTGCAGGTGGCTTTCCAGTTTTCCTAATACCATTTATTGAAGAGGCTTTCTTTACTCCACTGTATGTTGTTGGCTCTTTTGTCGAAAATTATTTGCCCATATAAATATGGGTTACTTCTGGATTCTCGATTCTGTTCCACTGGTCTATGTGTCTATTTTTCTGCCAATATCATGCCATTTTGATTATTGTCACTTTGTAGTATAATTTGAAGTGGGGCAGAGTGATGCCTCCAGCATTGCTCTTTTTTTCTCAGGATAGCTTTGGAGATTCAAGGTCTTCTGTGTTTTCACACAAATCTGAAGATTTTTTGTTCTTTTTCTATAAAAATCGCCAAAGGAAATTTTATGGGGATCACATTAAATCTGTACAATGCTTTAGGTAATAAGGTCATTTTAACTATATTGATTCTTCCAATCAGAGAACATGGAACATCTTTCCATTTCTTTGTATCTTCTTCGATTCCTTTTAACATGGTCTTATAATTTTCGTTATATAGGTCCTTCACATGTTTTGTTAGGTTTATTCCTAGAAATTTTATTTTTGTTACAATTGTAAAAAGAATAATTTTTTTTCACTTCTTTTTCTTACAATTCCTTGTTAAAGTATAGGGATGCTATGGATTTTTGAACATTGATTTTGTATCCGGAAACTTTACTGCATTTTCTTATTGTTTCTAGTAGTGTTCTTGTGAGTCTTTAGGGTTTCCTTATAGAGTATCATGTCATCTGCAAAGAGTGACAGTTTGACTTCTTCGTTTTCTATTTGAATGCTTTTTATATCTTTCTCTTGCCTGATTGTACTCGCCAGGACCTCCAATGTTATATTGAATAACAGTGGCGATAGTGGACCTCCTTTTCTTGTTCCTGATCTTAGAGGGAAGGTTTTTAGTTTTTCACCATTAAGTATAATATTGGCTGAAGGTTTGTCCTATATGGGCTTTATTATGTTAAGGTATTTCCTTCTATACCGATTTTGTTAATTATTTTGAACATAAATAGATGCTCTATCTTGTCGAAGGCGTTTTCTTCATCTATTGATATGATCATATGTTTCTTATTTTTTAATTTGTTTATGTAGTGTATCACATTAATCAATTTGTATATGTTGAACAATCCCTGTGCCTCTGGGATGAAACCCACTTGGTCATGGTGTATAATCTTTTTAATATGTTGCTGTATTCGGTTCACTAGTATCTTATTTAGGATTTTTGCATCTTCGTTCATGAGAGAGATTTATTTGTAGTTTTCTTTTCTCTGTATGTTATCTTTATCAGGTTTTGGTATCAGGGTAATGTTGACCTCATAAAATGAGTTAGGAAATATTGCCTCCTCTTTGATTTTTTGGAAGAGTTTGAAAAGCATACATATTAAATCTTCTTTGGATGTTTGATAGAATGCACTGGTGAAGACATCTGATCCTGGACTTTTACTTTTTGTAGGTTTTTGATGATTGTTTCAATTTCCATACTGCTGATCAGTCTAGATTTTCCAGATCTTGATTCAGTCTAGGAAGGTTGTATCTTTCTAAGTACTTGTCCATTTCTTCTAGGTTATTAAATTTGGTATTATATATTTTTTGATATTATTCATGTATGATCCTTTGTATTTCTGTCAAAATGTCCCCTCTTTCATCCCTGATTTTGTTTATTTGTCCTTTCTTCTTATTCTTTAGTGAGTCTAGCTAGGTGTTGTCCATTTCATTAAATTTCTTAAAGAACTAGCTCTTTGTTGCATTTATATTTTCTATTGTTTGTTTTGTTTTGTTTTCAATTTCACTTAATTCTGCTCTAATTTTGATTATTTCCTTCTGCTGATTTTAGGCTTCAATTGTTCTTTCTTTTCTAGTTTTATCAAATGAAGCATTAGGTTGCTTATTTGTGCTCCTTCTTGTTTTTTGAGATAGACCTGTAATGATATGAACATGATATGCCATGTCCAAACATTTTTAGTATGTTTTACTATCATTAATATTCATTTCCATGTATTTCTTAATCTCTCTTTTTATTTATTCTCTGACCCAGTCATTCTTCAATATCATCTTGTTTAATCTCCATGTATTTGTGTTTCTTCCTTCTTTCTTTTTATAGTTGATCTCCAGATTCAAAGCATTATGATTCAAGAATATGGTCGGTATGATTTCAACCCTCTTATATTTGTTGAGGCTATCTCCGTGTCAATTGTGGTCAATTCTTGAGAATGTTCCATGTGCACTGTACTAGAGAATAATATAAGCAGCTGTTTTGGGATGAAAGGCTCTGTAAATGTCAATTGTGTCCAGTTCTAATGTGTCATTTAAGGATTTTTTTCTTTACCGATTTTCTGTTTGCATGATCTGTCCATATCCGACAATGGGGTATTTAGGTCCCCTACTAAGGTAGTGTTTTTGTCTGTTTCTCCCTTTATTTCTGTTAATAATTGCTTTATATATTTTGGGCTTTCTAATTGGGAGCATAGTTATTAATAAATATTATATCTTTTTGGTTTATGATTCTCTTATCATTATGAAGTGTTCCTCAATATCTTTCTTTACCTTTTTTATTATGACATTTATTTTCTTCAATATTAGTACCGCTACTCCTATTTTTCTCTGAATGCCATTTGCTTGAAATATCATTTTCCACCCTTTCCCCTTAACTTGATATTTGTCTCTGGAACTAAGATATATCTTCTGAAGGCAGCATAAGGTTGGGTTTTGTTTTCTGATTCATTCTAAAACTTGGTGCCTTTTTATTGGTGAGTTCAGTCCATTTACCTCAAGGTGATTATTGAAATATGAGGTTTTCCTACAGTCATTTTATCTTTTGTTTTCTGGTAGCTTGATGTTTTCGTTGTTTTCCTGTCCTTGCGTGTCTTCTTTTATTTTAATTGGGTGGAGTTTTGTGGAATTTTCCTATGTTCCTTTTTCTTTATGTTATGTATCTCAGTTCTGGAACTTTGGTGTGTGGTTATCATTAAGATCATGTAAAGAATAGTTTTGTGTATATATATATTCTCAAGACAGCCAGTATATATACAGTAGTCCATTTTCTCCTTCGTGTGACTTATCTCCATTCTCCTTTGCGAATTTGGATCTTTAGCCCCTCCCTCTTTCTGTTATTATTGTCTCAAATTGTCCCTATGTATGCTGAATGTTCATTTCTAGCTTGCAATAGCAATTATCTTCTTAACGTTTAAGGTTATAATACCCAGTTCTTAATAAGGGTTGCACTGTCTTGTTTCTGTTTGCCTGCTAGTTGCCTTACTAATGGTTTTGTATTTTTTTTTTGTCATTTTGTTTTGGGTTGGCTGACCTCTTTCGGTATTTCCTGTAATGTGCGACTCCATAGTGGAGAATTCCCTCAACTTTGTATATCTGTAAAGATCTTCATTCTCCTTCATTTCTAAAGGAGAGCTTTGCTGGATGTATTATTCTTGGCTGGTAATTCCTTTTACTTAATAGTTTGAATATTTGGTTCCATCACTCCCCCTCCCCCCCTCCCCCCCTTTTTTTTTTTGCTTGTAAGGTTTGTGCTGGGAAGTACGAAGATAGTCTAACAGGTTTTCCTTTATAGGTTACTGTTCTTTGCATGGCTGCCTTGAAAATACTTTCTTTTTCGTTTTTGTTTTGCTGTATCATACGGTAATTTTATTCTTAATCTTTTGAGAAACCTCTACACTCTTTTCCTTAACAGCTTCACCAATTACAATCCTCTCAACAGTGTACAAAAGTTTTCATTTCTCCACATTTTTTCCAACACTTGTTTCTTTTCTTTGTCATTAATTTTTGAAATATTTAATATGTGTCTTGGAGAAAGTCTTTTTTGGGTTGAGATAATTGGATATTCTGTTAGCCTCTTGTATTTGAGAATTCAGCTTATTCCTTGCATTTGGGAGATTTTCATCAACTATTTGTTTGATATGCTCTCTGTTCCCTTATCCTCCTCTTCTCTTTCTAGTATACCCATTATTCTTATTTTGCTTTTCCTGATGGTGTCAGATAGTTTTTGTATAGCTCTTCCATTTTTTTTCTCATTCTCAGTTCTCACTCTTCTTTCTGAGTCATTTCTAGATTTCTCTCTTCGATATCACTGATTCCTTTCTTCATCTAGTCACCTCTATTTCTTAAGCTTGCTATTTTAATCTTCATTTATTTTAATGTGTTCTTCTTCTACAGAAGTTCTATTTGGTTCTTTTTGGGGTTTTAATCTCTTTGCTAAAAGACTCATTTTGTTGGTATATTTTGATTTTAAGTTCTTGAAATTGTCCATCAGATTTTTTGCCTCTCACTGAGTTTTCTCAGGAGTGCAATCTTGAATTCTCTGTCATTTAAGCACATATTTCTATGTCTTTAAGTTTACTTTCTGGAGATTTTTCTCTTTCTTTCTGAGCTGCCTTGTTACCTTGTTTATTCATGGTATCTGATGGACTATTTCTCAGCCTGGACATTAATGGGAGTGTACTCTGCCTTTTTCCAGGAATAAGATTTATTATATAAAGGTCTCTCTTTAGCTTGTTGATAAGAAGGTATTTTTCTTTTGATTTCTTTTGATTTGGCACCCAAGCCTCTTGGATCTCTGCTTTGAGACAAATAATGCTTTTTTTTCTTTCTCTTTTTCTGATATACTGAATATTCATATCTCAATGAGCTATCCTTGGTCCCAGACCCTGTATGTGGTACTGGCCATGGTTTTTGTTTTGGTGCCAATTGTGAGAATTCCCCTGGGGTTCTGCGGTGCTAGGTCTTGGAGGATGTGGTGTGGAGGGACCATGTGCTCTGGGTTGGTGGGCGGGGTTTCTGCTAGGCTTCCTATCTCAGCCACCTCTTCCTACTCAACAATGGCTGTTGCCCCTCTACATTTAGTTCCAGCTCTGCTTTCTGCCCTGATTTCTGGGCTCTGCTGTGTGAAACTCACTGATTCCTTGGGTAAGGCTGTTCAGGAATTGGCCACAACTTCTGCCCTCTTTTTCTTACTTCAGGGAGATCCAACTGATTTGCTTCTTTGTTCTTTCCAATTTACCCCCCACAGACTGCAGTTTTGACCTTCAGAAGCTCTATGTACAGATCACTCATGCAGACCTGTTTGTGTGCAGGTTGGGTGTTATTTGTTGAATTTTAGATGGTTAGCTTATTGTTATGTCAAGGAGAGATATCCGGGGAGATCCCATGCTTCAGACATCACTTCTGTTCTCTCTTTTTATGTAGGTTAATATTTGTTTTCTATATTTAAGTGCTCCTATGTTGGGTGCATAAATATTTATGAGCGTTTTATCCTCTTGTTGGATTAATAACTTTATCATTATGAAATGTCCTTCTTATCTCTTATTATAGTTTTTGTTTCCATTTTGGTTGATATAAGAAATACTGGTCCAGTTATCCCCTGTCCCTGACCCAGGGCAGTTTCGCAGAAGGACCAGTGCTCCTAAAGGACTGACACTGCTTGTCAGTTGCCCGTAAGTCTCTGAAACTGGAAGAGCCTCTGAGTGATATGTGTGTAGGGTGGTGCAGGGACCCTGGGAGTCTCCTGGATCTATTGAGTAAATTTCTCCTTGACACTGCAGTGTCAGTTTACATGTTAATGTTATCTCGTTGGCTCCCAGTACAAGTTTCCAATGACAGCAAGGTCAGCTACTGCCCACCTCAGGTCTGCAAATATACAAGCTCTGTTTAAGAATTACTGAAGCTCTTGGGCATGAGTTTATGGTCTGTCACTGAATGCTTCTCCCAGATAAACAGGTTTTGCATGGGCTGAAAGAACTGAGTGCTGTTGTTTGCTGTTGAATTTGTGACCCAAGGAAAGCACAGGATGGGACTGGGTTGCCTGGGAGCAGGTTTGCCACATTAATTTAGAGGTTATGTAGGGCATTGTCTCAGTGAGGCATAGGGCCATCAGACCTACACGGCACCAGATTTGCTTCCAGCTCTGGGGCTGCGGGCTCCCACCAAAGTCAGATATCACTGCGTGACCTACTGTCATCTATGATGAGCCAACAAAACTCCTGAGATTTACTCAAGTGATACTGTATCTCATGCTGGCAGCAGTGATTTTTCCATCACTGTTGCCCTGAACTCTGCTCCCTTCACTGGCTGAGATCTATTGACTGTGCAGAATGTACCACTCCAGGGGCAGCTGCCTATCAACGTGTGGTGGGCACTTTGTGTATTGGATGGGGCAGGAGCTCAGGGATTCAAGGGCCATCAGGCCAATAGCTTTAGTTTTCTGCAATTTCTGTGTCTGCACATTCCTGCAGTAGTCACAGATCAGATGGAGACAAGCTGCTGTCTGGGGTGTTCCCCCAGATCCCTGTGATCCCCTTTTGAGATATTGCAGCTTGTACAGGCAGCACTGGTCTGCCCACAACTGTTTTCCTCGAAATACGTTCACTGCCCTAGCCAAGGTCTGTTGCCTGCACAGAATGTGCAACTCCAGAGAAAAACAGGACAGAGAGGATGCTTATCAATGGGTTGCAGGCACTTTGTGGTTTGGGTGAAATGAGATCTCAGGGAGACAAGGGCCGTCAGGACAATACAGCCTCAGTTTTGCTGCAATTTCTGTCCCATGCGTTCCCGTTGTCGTCACAGATCACAGTAAGACCAGCTGCCATCTGGGGTAGTCCCACTGACCCCTGAAATCCACTGACTAGCAACTCTTGCAGGCAGCAGAGGTCTGCCTGCAACTGATTTCCCTGCAGTGCCTGCCCTGTGCTAGCCAAAGTTTGTTACCTATGTGGACTGAGAGATGGAGGGAGAGTGGGAGGAGGGGCACGACCATGAGGTTCACTGTCAATGGGCTGCCTAGGGAAATTTGTGGGTTGGATGGGGTGGGATCTCAAGGAGATAATGGCCATCAGATCGATACAACCTCAGTCTTGCTGCAACTTCAGTAACCATTCGCTCATTCCCACAAAAGTCCCAAATACAGCAAGACCAGCTGCTGTCTGGGACTGGCCCACAGGTCCTTGAGATCTGCCCAAGTATGTGTTGGCAGCAGTGATCTACCTGAAACTGTCTCTGAAATGCACACTCACAGTGCTGGCTGCCAGATGTGAATGTTTGGTACCGAAGAAGTATAGGACATGGCAGCCATCCAGCAACAAAAGTCTCGGGCAATCTGTAGGTGGGTGGGGCCAGTTGATCTCCTCAGGCCAGTGTTTCCTAATGGCCCTATGGGAGGGGTCTGCACAGTCAAGCTGATGCAGTCTGTAGATTGCTCTGTAGTGGGGCCGGACTAAGGCACAATGTTAGCTGCTCTTCCAGCCCTCATTCTGGTGCTACGTAATGCAGATTTTCTCAGTATGAATTGTGTGCAAAACTTTGACCTACTACTGGTTTCCCGAGTGAGTGTCCACAGGTCAGAAAGCCTGTGCGTGGGCCCTTCAAAGGGGCATCTAGGGTTTCAGTCTCCTTCTATCTCACCCAGATGGCCATAATCTCTTCTAGTTTTTACAGCTGGAATTATTGGAAACTCCTCTTCCTTGGCTGGGGAGCCCCAAATGAGGCCAAGACCCCCCTCTTTTAGGATTCTGCAGCCTCTTTCTTCCTCCTGGTGCTCTTGCTGCAGGTGTGGGTCCAGTCCAATTCACGATTTTGCCCTTCCTACCAGCTTCGATGAGTCTCCTTCTTTATATTATCAGACATAAGTGTTATAATCAGCTGGACTTCAGGTGATTTTACACATTGATTATTTTATATTTTGATTGTAATTTCAAAGTGGACCTGGGAGGAGGTGACCTCTGCTTTTACCTAGTCGGCCATCTTCCTCAGATCTCTCTACTTTTTCTGGTACCTTATCATGTAAATATTGTTATGCTTTATGTTGTTTCAGAGTTACCTTAAACTATCCTCATTTCTTTTAATTAATTAACTAATTAATTAATTAATTTTGCTGTTCTTATCAGCTATTTTCTGCTCCCTTGTCTTATAAATTACTGATTTGGTATACTGCTTCATCTAATCAACTTTCAATTTCTTCTAGTATATATTTCAGTTCAGTTATTGTATTCTTTATTTCTGAATAGTTTTTTTTTATGGTTTCTATGTCCTTTTTAATGTTGCTATCTCTTTGTTGAAGTTCTCACTATGTTCATTGAAGATTCTTATAACCAGTGTTTTGAACTCTGTTTCTGGTCCCTTGCGTTCCCGTTGTCATCACAGATCACAGTAAGACCAGCTGCCATCTGGGATTCAAGGGCCATCAGGCCAATAGCTTTTGTTCTATTTTATTTAGTTCTATTTTGGGAGTTTTCTTTTGTTCTTTCATTTGGGACATTTTTTGGTTTCTTTATTTTGGCTGCCTCTCTACTTGTTTCTCTGTGTTATGTAGACCTGCTACATCTTTCAGACTTAGCAAGATAGCCTTATGTAATACATATTCTGTGGGGCTCAGTGACACAGTCTGTCTAGTCACCTGAGCTGGATGCTCCAGGAGTGTCTCTTGAGTGGGTTATGTGTGCCCATCTTTTGTAGTTGAACCTTGATTGTTGTTGGCATGTCAGTGTGTGCATTTGACTTGGGCTGGCTGGCTGTGATGATTGGCCATGACCATAGCATGTGAGCTGCTGTGTAAGGGCTGATCTTATGGGATTTGCCCCAGTGTGATCTGGTGCCTGCTGAGACCACCTTTTCAGCATGCTACTTGTGAGGCTAATCAGGTTGATGTTCTGATATGGATATGCAGTTTTGGGGGAGTCCTGGAAGGAATCCTATGCAGGCAAGGTCAACAACTGTTTGTGACTAGTCTGGAGTTACCTGGTAGAAGCCACAAAGTGCTCCACAGTTGGTCGCAGCCTGTGCTAGACCTGGAAGTGTATAGGGAGGCCATACTGTGAATCAAGGCTGGTTGTCACCAATACTAGGCTTGGGAAGCTAAGCAAAATCCTAGAGTTTCCCAAATCTTACCAATGTCTGCCAGCTGTCCATAAGGATTAGCCACTGAAAGAGCCTTGGGTTGTACGAGTAGTATGGGATATAGGTGGGGCAGGGTCTTAGGGAGACACTAGCATGACATAAGTGGTATTCGACAAGTTAATGCAGATTCAGATTTGTCATCAGTGCTGAGCGTGGGATTACACCACAAAAATCTCAGAGCCCATAGGGGCCAACTGCCACCAACCTGGTGCCCAGGGACCACTGAGAGTTGTCCAAAAAAAAAAAAAGTGCAGTGCAGGCTGACCCCAGCTGCCTGCTAGCTGTGAAAAAGCCTGTGGTGTTGCACAATTTGGGTGGGAAGAAGTCCCAGGGATTCATCAGGGTGGAGGGAAAGGGGCTCACCAGGCCAGTGAAAATTCAGATTTGGCCTTGTAGGGGGAGGGCTCAACACAGGAAAGATGGCATCCACCTTTCATCCACATAGGAGAATGTTTTAACACAAGGACAATGGCAGGTTTCCTTCCAACCCTTGCTTTGAAGCCAGAGATCTCAGTCTTTTCTTGTTTGTCTCTGACACCTCATTAGCTGCTGTTCCTTTGTCAAAGCCCAGGGTGAATGCCTGGGAGTGAAAGAATCTGTGCATGTTGCCTTTTAAGAGGACTCCTGTGTTTTCAGCCATTTCCATCTCACCTAATGGACAGAATCTGGCTGATTTTCATTGCTATATGTTGTGGGGCCTGCTATTCCTGGCACTGGTGCTCCAAACTGGGAATCTTGGTGTAGGGCTTGGGCCTCTTGCTCTTTGTAGGGGATCTCTGCAGCAAAAATATTTATTCTAATTCTTGACCACCACCAGTGGGTGCCATCAGTATGTTTCATGTCTCCACTTCTAGTCTTGAGATGGCTGCTTCTTTATATTCTTAGTTATTATAACACTTCTGTTTATCTAGTGTTAGGATGGTTCTCCAGGTTGATTTTTCTATATTTTAATTGCAATTTTAATGCAGTTATGGGAGGAGGTAAGCACAACAACCTGCTTTGCTATCTTGTCTTGAACTACCAGTGTCTTTAGAGAAACAATATTCTTTAGTTTTGATAAAGTCCAATTTATTGATTTTGACTTTTAGAATTTATGTGTTTTGTGTCATATTTAAGAAAATTTTACATACTAAGATTTTATTCAGTGTTATTTTTCAGAAGTTTTATAATATCAACTCTTACAGACAAGATACAATTTATTTCAAGTTAATTTTTGTATTGAATGTAAGAAAAGGGCAAGCTTTTTTTCTTCTATCCAAATGCAACATTGTTGAAAAGATTAGTCTTTCACCATTGAGTTGCCTTGACAGACTTGCAGAAAATTAATTGACTATACCTATGTGGATCTATTTCTGGACACCCTACTTTATTCTATTTGTCTACATTTATACTAAAAATAAACAGTCTTTTTAAAATGTAGCTTTATAAATGAGTCTTGAAAACAGTGTAATTCCCTCTATATTGTGCCCACTTTGTTCCTGAGGGAAGCTATCTATAAGGAGGTTTTATGTCTCAAAACTTGTTGGGAAGCCACTCTCTGGGATACTGAAGGAAGTTATCCATGAGAAAATGCCTCAGTATAAAAATTTCTGGGAAAATGCCTGGGGGGATTGTACTGCAAAAGTAAATGAACAAGACTACATTAAACTAAAAAGCCCTGCTCAGCAAAAGAAAACATCAACGAGATAAAGAGACAACCATTAGAATGTGAAAACATATTTGCAAGGAATGCCTCCGATAAGGGCTTAGCCTAATATTCAAAATATAGAAAGAACTCATACAACTCAACAACAACAAATAAAACCCCAACAATCCAATTAAAAAGTGGGCCAAGGATCGGAACAGACATTTCTCCCTAGAAGACATACAAATGGCCGATAAACATGAAACAATGCTGATCATTGCTAGCTATTAGAGAAATGCAAATCAAAACCACAATGAGATACCATTTTACACCTTTTAGAATAGCTGTTATTGACAGGACAGGTAATAATAAGTTTTGGAGTTGATGTGGAGAAAAGTAACCCTCATACACTGCTGGTGGGACTGCAAATTAGTATAGCCACTTTGGAAAACAGTATGGAGTTTCTTCAAATAACTAAGAACTGATCTATCATATGCTCCAGCAATCCCTCTACTGGGTATTTACCTCAAAGACTTGAAAACATGTATTCGAAATGATATTTACACATCTATGTTCATAGCAGTGAACGGTGGCCAGGACATAGATAAAGAAGCTGTGGTATATATTTGCAATGGAATATTAATCAGCCACAAGAAGAGATGAAATACTGCTATTTGTGATGACATGGATGGACCTTGAGATAATCATGCTAAGCAAAATAAGCCAGACAGAAAAAAGTTAAAAACCACATGATATCACTTATATGTGGGATATTAACCTAAAAGCATCAAACAAATGGGACAAACAAACAGAGATGTATGTACATGGACAATAGACTAGTGATTACCAGAGGATAGGGGAGTAAGGAAGATTGGGGAGGTAGATGGGATGTAAGGGGTCAAATATATGGTGACAGAAAGATGGGTGGTGAACACACATTGCAATATATATATATATGCCTTGCTGTTGAATTATACATCTGAAACTTACTGAATTTCATCAACCAATTTCACCATAATAAAAATTAAGAAAGAAAGAAAGAAAGAATGAATGAATAAATACATATTTTTAATTATGTTGATTCTTACAGTCCATGAATGCAGAATATCTTTCTATTTCTTTGTGTCTTCTTTAATTTCTTTTAATAATATCATGTAGTTTTCGATGTATAGGTCCTTCACAGGCTTTGTTAAGCTTATTCATAAATATTTTATTCTTTTTGTTGCAATTGCAAAGGGAATTGTTTTTTATTTCATTTCTTTTTCTGAAATTTCATTGTTAGTATATAGGAATGCAATGGACTTTTTTTTCATGATAAAGATGACTTGTTCCTTTTATGCTCATTTTTATTTTTATTTTGTATTTTTATTTAATTTTTTTATTAAAAATTATTGGGTGACATTGATTAATAAAATCAAATAAGTTTCAAGTGTACAATTCAACAGTATATTGTATATATATTGCATTGTGTGTTCACCTCTTAAAGTTAGATTTCCTTCAATCACCAAATATTTAACCTCTTTTGCCCCTATCTACCTCCTTCTTACTCTGTTTCCTCTGGTAACCTGTTATCCATAGTCTGTGTCCATAAGTCTCTGTTTGTCATGTTGGTTTGTTACATTCAGTTTTATATCCCACATATGAGTGAAATCATATGGTTTTCAACTTTTACTGTTTGACTTATCTTGCTTAGCATCCATCCATGTTGTCGCAACTGGCAGTATTTCATCTCTTCTTATGGCTGAATAATATTCCATTGTATATATGTACCACACCTTCTTTATCTAATCATCTATCATAGGACACTGGTTGCTTCCATGTCCTGCCCACCGTGACTAATGCTGGATAACACCATGAATAAACATCAGGGTGCATGTATCTTTGTGGATAAATATTTTCAGTTTTTTTGGGGGTAGAGGGGGATAAATACCCAGGAGAAAGATTGCTGGATCGTACGGTAGTTTAATTCTCAGTTTTTTGAGGAACCTCTATACTCTTTTCCATAGTGGTTGTGCCAATTTGCAGTCCCACCAGCAGCGTATGAGGGTTCCTTTTTTCCCACAACTTCTCCAACATCTGTTTGTTATTACTTGTCTTGCTGATGATGGCCATTCTAACAGGTGTGAAGTAGTGTCTCATTGTGGTTTTGATTTGCATTTTGATTTGCAATTTCGCTAATAGCCAGTGAAATTGAATAATTTTTCATGTCTATTGGCCATTTGTATGTCTTTTTGGGAGAAGTGTCTATCAGGTCTTCTGCTTATTTTTTAATTGGATTTTTTTATTGTTGAGTTATATGAGTTCTTTGTATATTTGAATATTAAGCCATTATCAGAAGTGCTGTTTGACAATATATTCTCCCATTCAGGTGGTTCTGTCTTTGCCTTGTTGAAGATTTCTTTTGCTGTGCGGAAGCTTTTTAGTCTGATTGTAGTCCCATTTATTTGTTTTTCCTTTTACTTCCTTGCTTCTGAGGTCAAATTCATAAATTCTCTCTAAAACCAAGGTCCGTGAATTTAATACATATTTTTCCAATGCAGTTTATTGCATCAGGTGTTTTATTCAGGTTCTTAATCCATTTAGAGTTAATTTTGGTATGTGATGATAGACAACACTCTATTTTTTTTTTTTTTTTGCCTTTGGTATATGGCTTTCCAGTTTTCCTAGCACCATTTATTGAGGATTTTCTTCCTACAGTGTATAATTTTGGCTCTTTTTCCAAAAATTATGTGCCCATATATGTGGGGGTTTACTGCTGAACTCTCAATTCTATTCCATGGTCTGTGTGTTTGTTTTTCTGCCAATACCATACTGTTTTGTTTATTGTTCCTTTGTAGTATAATTTGAAGTCAGGCAGAGTGATACTTCCAGCCTCGTTCCCCTCACCTCTCAGGATTGCTTTGATATTCAAGGTCTTTTGTGCTTCCACAGAAATCTGATAATTTTTTTGTTCTATTTCTTTTAAAAATGCCATTGGGATTTTGATGGGGATTTTATTAATCTACATAATGGTATTGGTATTAAGATAATTTTAATTATGTTGATTCTTCCAGTCCAAGAACACAAACTATTTTTCCATTTTTGTGTTTTCTTCAATTTCTTTTAATAATGTCTTATAGTTTTCAGTGTATAGCTCCTTCACTATTTTAGTTAGAATTATTCCTAGGTATTTTATTCTTTTGTTGCAATTGCAAAAAAAAAAAATTCATATTTTTCTGAAAATTTATTCTTAGTTTATATTAACACTATAGAAGTTTTACATTGATTTTGTATCCTGAAACTTTATTTGTTTATTATTTCTAATTGTTTTTATTAGAGTTTTTAGGGTTTTCTATATAGGGAATCATGTCATCTGCAAAAAGTAATGATTTGACTTCTTCATTCACTATTTGGATGCCTTTTATTTCTTTTTCCTGCCTGATTGCTCTTGATTGGACTTCCGATACTATATAGAATAATTGAGGTGACAGTGGATAGCCTTATCATGTTTCTAATTTTTAAGGTTTTTAATTTTTCTTTCTTTCTATACCCATTTTTTATAGTTTTAATTATAAATGGATGCATATCTTATCAAATGCCTTTTCTGAATCTATTGATATAATTGTATAATTTTTATTCTTTATTTTGTTTTTGTGTTGTAGCACATTAATCAATTTGCCTATGTTAAACCATCCCTGTGCTCCTGGATTGAAGCCTACTTGATCATAGTGTATAATCTTTTTAATGTGTTGTTGTATTCAATTTGCTAGTATTTTATTTAAGATTTTTGCATTTGTGTTCTTGAGAGACATTGGTCTATAGTTTCTTTTCGTGTGTTTTCTTTACCAGATTTTGGTACTAGGTTAATGTTGGCCTCATAAAATAAATTAGGAAGTGTTGCCTCTTCTTCAATTTTTTTGAAGTTTGAGAATAGGTATTAGATCTTCTTTGTTTGGTAAATTAACTGGTGAAGCCATCTAGTTTTGGAGTTTTACTTTTTGGTAATCTTTTGATTATTGTTTTTATTTCCTTACTGTTTATTTGTCTATTAAGGTCTTCCAATTCTTCCTGATCAGTCTAGGGAGGTTATATATTTTTAAGAAGTGTCCATTTTTTCTAGCTTATTGAATTTGGTGGCATAAAATCTTTCATAGTATTCTTGTATGATTCCTTGTATTTCTGTGGTATTTTCTCAAATTTTATTCAGCCTTGTTCTCTAGCTCATTTCTCTCTGCACTACAGTTACTCATGCGTTAGACCATTTCATATCATTCACAAGTTCTTGATGTTCTGTTTATTAGTTTTTTTTTCATTGTTTTCCACTTTCTTCACATTAGATTATTTCTATTGATTTATCTTTCCATTACTGTTTTTTACCTTTGTTAACTCTATTTTTTTGCTTACCTCCACCGCTGGTTTTTTTCTTTTCAGATAATGTAATTTTGAATTTTCTAAATTCGTTTCATTCTTTTTTTGTAGTTTCTATTTTCCTTCTAAGATTCTTATATTCTTATCCATTAAAAACACGCTTTTTTTTTTTTACATCATTGGACATAGTTACCATATCCGTTTTAAAATCTTTGTCTATTAGATCTAAATTAACTGATTTCTTTCTTGAGAATGGACATATTTTCCTTTTCTTTTTTATGTGAAATAATTTTGGGTTTAAACTATGATCCAGTGAATATTATGCTGTAGAAACTGTATTATATTATTTGACAATTGTTTCTTTTTTTCTTTAAGTTTTAGCAAACAAGTAATTTGGTTAAATTAAAATTGAAAACTTATTTTCTTGGATGGTAGTTCAAATCTCTTTAATTTTTTTTTTTTTTTTTACTTCTGGGTTGTTTGAGTCTCTTCCACACATGCATTTCAGGTTTAAGCCAGAAATTTGGACAGAACTTATAAATAAAATCTGAAGCACTCTCTTGTCAATCACTTGCTTGCTCTTTTACTTCTAGAATTTTCTCCTTACTTTCTGGCATCTCTGGTTATACACACTGTCCTTTGGCTCTAATGCCAGAGCATATGTTTGTTACATTTTTGAGTATTAGCCTCTTCATAAACAGTGGCCTTCATTCAAACTAAAGCTGGATCAAAGAGAAGCTCATTCTGTGTGCTTACCGTTTTCCTAGTGTTAACCACATTTCATATCTGCCTGCTTTTATCTTATCTTCAGTTTTCAGATAGTTATCTTTTATGTTTTTTTTTTCAGACTTTGCAGTTATTATCTTTAGGAGGGTTAATCCACTAAGTACTTACTCTGTGAGACCAGAAGCAGAATTTCTACTTGCCTTTACTTTTACAAAAAGTTTAACTCTGTTATTTTAATGAAATATTTTATGCAATTAAAATTTTTCCCAATGATTACTTAATCATTGATTAGTTGGAGATTAATGCAGGGATTGTAAAAATCTATATGTATTTTAAGAAGAAAATTTAATTGAAGAAATTATGTGCCTACAAATTATTGGAAAGTTTGAAAGAGTCAAGAGTCTGTCACTGAAATTATTGACTTTAAGAACACACAACAGTAGCTGGATTTTATAGGTTAATGAAACATTGTTGGCATCACAATTTTTACAGATTTCTCTCAATACTCACAAAAGTTTGGAACAGAAACTGAGTTGAATAAACTCTAAACACTCAGATTCTTATTATTTTGCTTTTCTGTGGAAGCAAGATGACCCCAATTTTGTCTTCCATTTATACTACCATGAGCAAGCCCAAGCATGGGATGAATCTAAAATGCAGGAGAAAGGACTTAGAAAACAGATAAATTGAACTTCTGGTGATATCATAGTCTACGATTGACAATTTGCCTGCACCTCGTCATTTGATGTTTGGATGTATGTTCAGATATAGGGGTGATAGATTTCTTTTCCATTTTATTTACTGATTTAAATTTGAGTTGGATTTTTCAACTCTTATGTAGTATAATAAGACAATTTATCCAGGAACCATTTCAAGTGTTTTAGTAGAGGGACAAACTTTACCTTCATCATCACTTGTGATAGAATTGGTTAAAAAATCCTGTGAAATCAATCACACAATGGTCCACCTTCTATTCTATATAGAAAAAGATCTTGATTAAATTCCATATATAGGTGTGTAAAAATGTGAGTCAGCCTTTTGAATTGCATCACTAACAATGGAGGTTTAAGATTTTCACCTGCAATTTTTCCGGTTACTTGAATAAAGTCAACTTAAAGAAAAAGGAATTTAGCATATAAAAAAATGACACTAATTCAAATGAAAGAGAGAGATTTCTGGGCAAGATGCTAGAGTTGGTAACTATTGTGCTTGCTGTCTGCCATAATCACTTTAAAATTACAACTAAATTATAGAACAATTAACCTGGAGAACCAACTGAAGACCACCCAAACAGAACTCTTATAACTAAGGATATAAAGAAGAGGCCAAGATGAGACTGGTAGGATGGGTGGAGATGTGAAATGGGCTGGCCCTGCACCAATGTGTGATGGTTGAGCATTTGGGGGGATCTTTCTGCAGCAGAGGTCCATCCTGGGAAATAAGAGGTCTCATCCCCACACCAGGGTCCCCAACCATGATTCTAGTTCTGGGAAGAAGAGTCTCCACAACATCTGAAAGTAAAAATCGTCAGGAATTCCTCCCATCCAAGAGAGATAGAAGGCTGCTAAAAACCCAGACATTCTCTTAAAGGGCCCACAAATAGACTCACTTACTCACAGGGACTCACCCTGGCCTCTGGTGGAGAGATGGCAGCTCAGTAGGCACCAGAGGTGTGAGTTGTGTGGCTTCAGGGTGAGGTCTAGAGGAACAGCCACCATTATCCCTGTGTCGAGCCCTCTTTCAGTGTAGCCTATAGACCAGTGCCATCTTTTCTGTGTTGAGCCCTTTTCCACACAGCTAAATCTGAAACTGTACTGACTGGGAAAACTTTGCTTCCTCCGTCTGGTAGTTCACTGGTCCCAGGTGAACTCACATACTGCCCAAGGCAATTTTGGAACTTGGGCAATCAGCCTTGCTGCATACATTGCAGGATTCTCCCTCAGCAGCAAATAGCTGGCCACAGCTTGTGTATGTCAGAGAAACTTTCACTGGTGGAAAATGAGCCCCAATCCATGTTGCAGGCTTTCTTGGACAACTCTCAGGTGTCTGTGGGCCCCAGGCAGGGAGTGGCTGTCCTCAATGTGTTCTGGGAATTTGGTGGAGTGTCCCCAGAATCAGTGCTGATGCCAAAGCTGACTCTAACCTGATGAACACAACTCGCTTCACCCTGGTGACTTCCTGGGCCCCTGCCTCACCCAACTTACATACCACTGGAGGCTCTTTCAGTGGATGAACCTTGTGAGCAGCTGGAAGGTGGCTTCAGACCTTGGGGTGCTGTAAGCCTCTTTCTAAGTGTCCCAGGCCTGGTACTGATGGCAGCCAAAATCAGTTCTCAATGTGGCCTTTCCCACATGCCTCCAGGTCCAGCATAGGCAGAGACATACTGCAGATAGCTTTATAGTTTTTATCAGGTAGCCCCAGACCTGTCAAAGGCAGTGGCTTCCATCAGCCTGCATGGGAGCCTCTCCCAAGAGGCCCCAAAACCAATACATGAAGAAACTGCTTCTGACCACAACAGAACACTGTCAATTAGTCCCACTACTGACACATCCAAAAGGTGGTCTCAACTGCCACACAACCCTCTGGTGAAAATCCCCCTCTGTATGGTAAGACCCCACAAAGCAGCTCATACCTGGCCAATTCTCACAGCCAGTAAGCTCAAAAGTCAATCTCACCCATTGATGTGCCAACAACAATCAAAGCTAAACTACAACAGGAGTGTACACACAACCCACACAAGGAATATTACTGGAGCACCCAATGCAGGTGATCAGGGAGACTATGCCACTGGGCCATACAGGCCACCTACTCCAAAAGGCCAGTAAAGACTGACAGACATAGGAGATTCACCTAATACATAGATACAAACACAGAGAGGCAGCCAAAATGAGGAAAAAAGAAACATATTTTATATGAAAAAGCAAGAACACAACTTCCTTCCCATCCCACCCCCCCACCCCCAAAAATAAACTAAATAAAATAGAGGCAATCAACCTACCAGAGACCAAATTCAAAACACTGGTATAAGGCTGCTCATGAAACTTAGTGAGAACTTTGAAAGAAATAGTAAGCATAAGAAAATACATAGAAATCATATAAAAGAACCTATCAGAAATAAAAAATACAATAACTGAAATGAAAAGTACGTTAGAAGGATTCAACAGTAGATTAGATGAAGCAGAAGATTGAATCAGTGATTTGGAGGACAGGTAGTAGAAAAGACTCAATCAGAAGGAAAAAAAAGAAAAAAGAATTAAAAATTGAGGATCGTTAAAGAGAATTCTGAGCCAACATCAAGCATAATGACATTCGCTTCATATAAATATCAAAAGAGAGAGAGCAAGGGAGCGAGAATCTACTTGAAAAAATAGATTGAAAACTTTTCTAACCTAGAGGAGGAAATAAACATATATCCAGGAAGGTTAGAGAATTTCAAACAAATTGAATACAAAATGGAAAGCTCACACCAAGACTCATTATAATTAAAATAGCAAAGATTAAAAACAAAGAGAGAATCCTAAAGGTAGCAAGAGCAGCTTGATACAAGCGAGTTTTCAGAAGAATTTCAGGTGATTTCTCAGCAGAAATTTTGCAGGCCAGAAGGGATTCTCATGAAATATTCAGAGTGATATAGAGGACAATCTGGTGATGACCAGAGGGAAGGTGGATGGCGGGGGTGCCGGAGGGCGGGGACTGAGAAAGTGGAGTGAAGAGTTAAAGAATTACAAATTAGCAGTATATAGATGGTCACAGGGAAGCATGGCATAGGGAATGCAGTTAGCATTAATGTGATCAGTATGTGGAGATCCAGAGGAAAGAACAATTAGAGGGATCCTTTTATAAACTGTATAAATGTATAACCAATGTACCATAAACTTGAAACTGATAATAAAATAAAATTTAAAAAAGGGGCACAACTAAGACCACTATACATAACAAAGCTACCTTTTAAAATTAAAGAAGAGACTGTACCAAGAGTTTGGAGAAACATGCCAGAGTGAGAGATGTCCCTAGATCTCTCCCTTTGAAACAACAATTAGCTGAACATCTAAAACTGAACAAAAACACCCAAACTGCAAACCAGGACATCTGAGCATGACATCTGTGCATAAGAGCTATGACAGGTCAGAATATTGGGTGTCAGGCGGTGGACTGGGAGAAATAAAGAAGCTGACTCTCACAGCCACCAGAGCTCGCTCTAGGAGGAAGAGGAGAGGAGAATGAAAGGTGAGTTCCCTGGACAGCCCTGTCTGAGAAAGCTGTGAGCTCCTCAAGGCTGGCAACAAGGCCTTTATAAGGGCAGAAGGCAGAAATGAGGGACAGCAGAAAAACAACAGTTGATTTTTACCAGCCACTTTTGCAAAACCGAGGCTGAGCCACAGCCCCCAACCCAGAGGGCCCCTCCTCCCATACCCTCTAAGAATGAACACCACAGTGCCCAGGGGAATCTGAGCAAACATTACTGAAACTTTCACTAACACTGACAGGGACTAAGACTTAGGGTAGCGAGCATGATTAAATATCTACAAGAAAATAAAAAGGCATTATTAAGGCTTTATATAAAGCAAGGATCTAAGAGTCTTAGATGCCACCTACTAGAAACCAAAAGAAAACTGCCATCTTTGCAACAGGCTAAAAAGAGACCTCTATATAATAAATCTTTCTAGAAAAAAGCAAAACACACTGCCATTAATGCCCAGATGAAGAAATAGTTCAATAAACACCATGAACAACCAATGTGACAAGGCATCTTACAAAGAAAGAGAAAAAAATCTCCAGAAAATAAACTTACAGACATAGAAATATGCGACTTAAATGAAAGAGAATTCAGGATGGTACTTCTGAAAAAACTCAGTGAGTTCTGAAGTGAGTCATATCAATAATTTCAGGAATTGAAAAAAACAATTAGATGAGCAGAATGAGTTTTTTTTAGAAAGGAGATTGAAACCCTCAAAAAGAGTAGAATAGATCTTCTGGAGATTAAGAACACACTGCAAGAGTTGAAAAATAAAATAGCAATCTTGTGAAAGAGATTTGACCAAATGGAGGAAAAGATCAGTGATATCGAAGACAGAAATCTAGAAATAAATCAGAAGAAAGAAGTGAGAAACTGAAGAATTAAAAATAATGTAAGAGAAATACAAGAACTAGCTGATACCATCAGGAGAGGAAACATAAGACTAATGGGCATTCTCAAGGTGAGGAAAAGGAGCAGGGACTAGAAAGCATTTTCAGACAAATAGTGGATGAGAATTTCCCAAATCTAAGGAATGAACTGGAGCTTGGAATTCAAGAAATCAACAGAATGCCCAATTATCTCAACCTAAAAAGGCCTTCACCAATACATGTTGTATTAAAAGTATCAAAAAATCAATGACAAAAATAGAATTCTCAGGGCACCCAGAGAAAAGAAAACAGTAACTTATAAAAGAAAAAACATTAGATTGTCGGACTTCTCAGCACAAAACTTACAAGCCAGAAAGAAGTGGAATCAAATATTCAAACTATTAAGTGAAAGGAACTACCAGCCTAGAGTAATATATCCAGCTATGCTCCCCTTTAGAGATGAAGGAGAAATAAAGACCTTTCCATATATACAAAAATTGAGGGAATTCTCTACGAGGTGTACACTACAAGAAATACTGAAAAGAGTCAAATCACCTATAACAAAATGACAAAAAATAATAATACATAATTAGGAGTGTGGTGACTATCAGGCAAATAGAAGCAGAAGAGTGTAACCCTTACTAATAATAGGGCATTATAAACTTAAACAATGAGAAGAGAATTTCTATAGCAAGATAGTAATGAACGTTTAGCATACATAGGGACAAACTGAGATGACAATGACTGAAAAGAGGAGGAATCAAAGATCTAAATTTGCAAAGGGGAATGTAGTTAAGGAATACCCAGAAAAAAATGAACGAGTGTGTGTGTGTGTGTGTGTGTGTGTGTGTGTGTGTGTGTGTGTGTGAATAACTATCCTTTACATGTGCATAATGGTAAACACACACGAATGATTCAGAACTGAAGTATATAACATAAAACAAGAAGAACCAGAGGCAAAACCCACAAAACCCAACCAAAATAAAGAAAACAGAAACACAAGGACAAGGAAGCAATGGAAACACTGAGCTACCAGAAAGCAAAAGATAAAATGGCTATATGAAGACCTCATATTTCAATTATCACCCTAAATGTAAATGGACTGAACTCACCAATAAAAAGACACAGAGTTGCAGAATGGATCAAAAACAAACAAACAAACAAACAAACAAACAACAACAACAACAAAACCCAACTATATGCTGCCTCCAGGAGACACATCTCAGCTCCAAAGAAAAGTATAGACTCAAAGTGAAAGGGTGGAAAATGATATTTTAAGCAAATGACATTGAGAGAAAAGTAGGACAGAAAAAATCTATCAGACAAAATAGATTGCAAATAAAAAAGGTAATGGAAGATACTGAGGACACTTCATAATGATAAAGGGAATCATGCACCAAGAAGGCATAACACTTATTAATATCTATGCTCCCAATCAGGAAGCCATGAAATATATAAAGAAATTATTAACAGAACTAAAAGGAGAAACAGATCAAAACACTGTCATAGTAAGGAACCTAAATACTCCACTGTCGGATATGGACAGATCATCCAAACAGAAAATCAATGAGGAAATAACATCCTTAAATGACACATTAGACTAACTGGACATAATTGACATTTACAGAGCCTCTCATCCCCAAACAGCTGCTTATACATTCCTCACTAGTGCACATGGAACTTTCTCAAGGATTGACCACATACTGATACACAGAGGTAGCCTCAACAAATATAAGAGGGTTGAAATCACACCAACCATATTCTCTGATCATAATGCTTTGAAACAAGAGACCAAATGCAAAAAGAATTCAGGAAGAACCACATATACATGGAGATAAAACAACATGCTACTGAAGAGTAACTGGGTCAAAGAAGAAATAAAAAGAGAGATCAAGAGAAACACATAAACGAATGCTAATGATAGTACATCATATCAAAACTTTTGAGACATAGTAAAAGCAGTAATAAGAGAAAAGTTCATATCATTACAGGCCTATCTCCAAAAACAAGAACGAGCCCAGAGAAACTACTTAACAAAACAATCTTAAGAAACTAGAAAAGGAAGAACAAATGAAGGCTAACATCAGTAGAAGGAAAGAAATCATCAACATTAGAACAGAAATAAAATGAAATTGAAAACAAAAAAAGAAAGAAGAAATGCAATAAAGAGTTGATTCTTTGAGAAGTTTAATAAAATTGACAGACTCCTGGCTAGACTTACTAAAGAAAAAAGAGAAAGGACACAAATAAACAAAATAGGGGATGAAATAGGGGAAATGACGACTGACACTGCAGAAATACAAAGGATTATACAGGAATACTATGAAAAGCTATATAACACCAAATTTAATAACCTAGAAGAAATAGACTAGCACTTAGAACAATACAACCTTCTAGACTGAATCAAGAAGAACCGGAAAATCTAAATAGACCAATCTACAGTATGGAAATTGAAATGATCAGCAAAAACTACCAAAAAGTAAAAGTCCTGGCCAGATGGCTTCTCCAGTAAATTCTACCAAACATTCAAAGAACATTTAATATCTATTCTCCTCTCGCTCATAAAATGAGTTGGCAAGTATTGCCTCCTCTTCGATTTTTTGGAATATCACCGATACCAAAACCTGGTAAAGATAACACAAAAAGAGAAAATGACAGACTGATGTCTCTCATGAACAGAGATGCAAAAATCTTAAATAAGATACTAGTGAACTGAATACAGCAACATATTAAAAAGATTATACACCACAATCAAATTGGTTTCATCCCAGAGGAGGCACAGGGATGGTTTAACATAGGCAAATCGATTAATGTGATACACCACATAAACAAATTTAAAAATACGAATCATATGATCATATCAATAGATGCAGAAAAAGCCTTTGACAAGATACAGCATCCATATATGATCAAAACACTTCACAAGATCGGTATAGAAGGAAAATACCTTAACATAATAAAGGCCATATATGACAAACCCTCAGCCAACATTATACTTAATAGTGAAAAAATAAAAACCTTCCCTCTAAGATCAGGAACAAGGTGAGGCTGTCCACTATCGCCACTGTTATTCAATTTAACATTAAGTGTGAGGTGACTATCAGCAAATAGAAGCAGAGAAGTGTAACCCTTACTAAGAATAGGGTGATCAGGTAAGAAAAAGATATAAAAGACATCCAAATAGGGAATGAAGAGGTCACACTGTCACTATTTGTGGATGACATGATTCTCTATATAGAAAACCCTAAATACTCCACAAGAACACTATCAGAAACAATAAGAAAATACAGTAGAATTTCTGGATACAAAATCAACATTCAAAAATCCGTTGCTTTTCTATGCTCTAATAATGAAGTGTCAGAAACAGAAGTGGAACAAATAATTCCTTTTGCAGTTGCAAGAAAAAGAATAGAATACCTAGGAATAAATCTAAGGAAACATGTGAAGGACCTATATAATGAAAACTACAAAATTCTATTAAAAGAAATCACAGAAAATACAAAAAAAGGAGGAAGGGAGATATTCTATTTTCTTGGATTGGCAGAACCAACCTAGTTAAAATGACCTTATTACTTACAGCATTATACCAATTCAATGCAATCCCCATCAAAATCCCATCAGCATTTTTTTTAAAGAAATAGAAAAAAAATCATCAGATCTGTATGGAAGCAGAAAAGACCCCAAATTGCCAAAGCCATCCTGAAGAAAAAGAACGAGGCTGGACACATCACTCTGCCCAACTTCGAATTATACTACAAAGCGACAGTAATCAAAACAGCATGGTATTGGCTGTAAAACAGACACACAGAGTAGCAGAACAGAATTGAGAGTCCAGAAGTAAATCGATATTCATATTGGCAAATGATTTTCAACAGATAAGCCAAAATCATACAGTGAAGAAAAGAAAGCCTCTTCAATAAATGGTGCTGGGAAAACTGGAAATCCACCTGCAAAAGAATGAAACTAGACTGTTGTCTATCACTGCACAGCAAAATTAACTCAAAATGGATTAAGGACCTGAATATAAGTCCTGAAACAGTAAAATTCATAGAAGAAAACATAGGAACTAAACTCAAGTACCTTGGACTTAAAGAGAATTTTATGAATTTGACTTCAAAAGCAAGGGAACTAAAAGCTAAAATAAATGAATGGAACTACATCAAACTAAAAGACTTCTGTTCAACGAAAGAAATCTTGAATAAGGTAAAGAGACAGTCATCTGAATGGATAATATATTTTCAAGCCGTGCCTCTGATTAGGGTCCAAAATATACAAAGAACTCATACAACTCAATAACAACAAAAACTAAATGATCCAATATAAAAATAGGCAGAAGACCTGAACAAACACTTCTCCTTAGAGGATATACAAATGGCTGAGAAATATGTGAAAACATGCTCAACATTGGTAGTTATTAGGGAATTGCAAATCAAAACCACAATGAGATCTCTTCTCACATCTATTAGAATAACTATAATCAGCAGGAGAAGTAATAACAAATGCTGGAGTGGTTGCGTAGAAAAAGGAACCCTCATACACTGCTGGTGGGACTGCAAATTGTTACAGTCACAATGGAAAACAGTATGGAGGTTCCTCAAAAACTAAGATTGATCTACCATATTATCCAGCAATCCCTCTACTGGGTATTTACCTCAAAGCCTTGAAAACTCATGTACAAAAAGATATTTGCACACCAATATTCATAGCAGCATCATTCACGGTGACCAGAACATAGAAGCAACCTCAGTTTCCTACGATAGATAATTAGATAAAGAAGCTGTGGTACATATGTACAATGGAATATTACTCAGCCATAAGAAGAGATGAAATACTGCCATTTGCAACAACATAGATGGATCTCAAGATAATCATGCTAAGCGAAATAACACAGACAGAAAAAGTTAAGAACCACATGATATCACATATATGTGGGATATAAACCTAAAAGCAACAAATGAACAATACGAACGGAGACTCATGGACTTGCACTATAGACTAGTGGTTACCAGAGGTAGGAGGTGGGGGGAGGGTGTAGGTAGACAGGGTAAAGGGTGTCAAATATGTGGTGACAGAAAGAAATCTCATTATGGGAGGTGAACACATATATATATATACACACACACTGTATATATATGTGTGTGTATATATGCACACTGTATATGTATATGTATTTATGTGTGTATATATATATATATACACTGTATATATATATGTGTGTGTGCGTGTGCATGTGTGTATATATATATATGCCTTACTATTAAAGTGTGCAGATGAATCTTATTAGATTTTGTTAACCAATGTCACTATAAAAATAAAATAATAAATAAAAATAAATTAATTAAAAATATATGAATTATATTAAATTAAAGAAGAGATAAAGAGCATTCCAGACTGGAAAAAGCTAAAGGAGTTCATCATCCCCAAACTAGTATTACAGGAAATGTTAATAAGACTTTTTAAAAAAGATTTTAAAAAAAGAACATAAATATAAAGACTACAATGGCAATAACTAGTACCTATTGATAATGATTTAAATGTAAGTGTATTAAATGCTCCAATCAAACTATATAAATGTCTAACCAATGTACTGCATACTTGAAACCAATAATAAAATAAAATTTAATAAAAACATAGTATAACTGAACGCATAAGAAAACAAGACCCTTACAGATGCTGTCTATAAGAAATTCACTCCAGATTGAAAAACACCCACAGACTGAAAGAGGAGAAAAAACATATTTTATGTGCATGAAAACAAACAAAAAACTGTGGATAGCAATAATTATATAAAAATAGACTTTAAAACACAGAGTATAATAAGAGACAAAAGAGGACATTACATAGTGATAAAAGAATCAATTCAAAAGACGATATATACTTTGTAATCATTTATGCATCCAACATAGGGACACCTAAACATATAAAGCAAATATTGACTGACATAAAAGGAGAAATCAACAGTAGTACAGTCATAGTAGGGACTTTAACACTTCATTGTCATCAATGGGCAGATCTTTCAGACAGAAAATCAAAAGGGAAATAGTGACCTTAAATGACACACTATACCAGAAAGAATTAAGTGATATATTTAGAACATTTTACCCTAAAACAGCAGAATAAACATTTTTTTTCAAGTGCACACTGAACATTTTTAAAGATAGCAGACATATTAGGCTACAAAGCAAGTTTCAGTAAACTTAAGGTTATTAAAATCACATCAAATGTTTTTTCCAAATATAATCATATAAAACTAGAAATCAATTGCAGGAAAAAAAACCCTAAAAAACATACAAACACATGGAGGCTAAACAACATGCTACTAAGCAATAAATAGGTTAACAATGAGATCAAGAAAGAAATCAAAAGATTTCTTGAGACAAATAAAAATGAAAACACGATGAGGCCAAATCTGTGGGACATAGTAAAAGCTATCCAAAAAAAAAAAAAAATTTATAGCAATAATGGCCTACCTCAAAAAAACAAACAAAAAATTTCAAATGAACAATTTAACCTTACACTTAAAAGAACTAGAAAGAGAACAAAAAAACAAAGTAGAAAGTGAATAGAAAGAAGGAAATAGTAAAATCAGAGTAGAAATAAAAGAAAATCTGAAAAAAGAGTACAAAGATCAATTATTAAAATTAATTAATTTATTTTAATTAGTTTCAAGAATACAGCATATTGGTTAGACATATATATATATTTCATAAAACGATTCCCCAATTGCTCTCTCCTTCCCTGGCCCTCCACCTAGTCAGCATATTAATGCTAACTGCATTCTCTATGCTGTGCTCCCCATCCCCATGACCATCTATCAACTACTAATTTGTACTTCTTTAACCCTTCACCTCATTCTCCCTGCCCCCCCCAAATCCCCTTTCCCCTCTGTCTGTCACTAAATTGTCCACTATATTTGTGAGTCTGTTTTTGATTAGTTTGTTCTTTTTGTTTTTTAGATTCCGCATATAAGTGAAATCTTATGATATTTATCTTTCTCTGTCTGACTTATTTCACTCAGCACAACTTCTAGGCCCATCCATGTCATTGCAAATGGTAGGATTTCATCTTTTTTAATGGCTGAGAAATATTCCATTGTATATATGAATCATAATTTCTGTTGATGGACATTTAGGTTGCCTCCATATCTTGCCTATTGTAAATTGTGCTGCCATGAACATAGGGATGCATAGATCTTCACGAATTATTGTTTTGGTTTTCTTTGGATAAATATCCAGAAATGCAATTGCTACGTCAAAAGTTATATCCATTTTTAATTTTTTGAGAAACTTACAGACTGTTTTCCATAGTGGCTGTATCAATTTGCAATCTCAACAAAAATGTATGAGGGTTCCCTTTTCTCTACATCCTTGCCAACACTTGTTGTTCTTTGATTTATTGATCATAGCCATTCTGACAGGTGTGAGGTGATATCTCATTGTGGTTTTAATTTGCATTTCTCTGTTGGTTAGTGACCTTGAGCATCTTTTCATATGTCTATTAGCCATCTGTATTTCCTCTTTGGAGAATATCTGTTCAGGTCTTCTGCCCATTTTTTTAATTGGATTGTTTGTTTTTTTGTTGTTGAGTTGTATGAGTTCTTTATGTATTTTGGGTATTAATCCCTTATCAGATGTATCATTAGCAAATATCTTCTCCCAATCAGCCAGTTGTCTTTTTGTTTTGTTGATGGTTTGTTCTACTTTCTCAAGATTACTCTGGCTATTCTGGGTCTTTTATAGTTCCATATGTATTTTAGGATAATTTCTTCTATCTCTGAAAAATACATTGGCATTTTGATAGGGATGCATCGAATTTATAGATTGCTTTGGGTAGTATGGCCATTTGAATGATGTTGATTCTTCCTACCTATGAGCACGGTATATGCTTCTATTTATTTGTGTTTTTTTCAATTTTTTTTTTCAGTGGCTTATAATTTTTGGAGAACAAGTCTTTTACTTCCTTGGTTAATCTGGTTCTCAGGTATTTTATAGTTTTTGATGCAATTGTAAATGGGATTGTTTTCTTAATTTCTCTTTCTGAAAGTTCATCATTGGTGTATAAATATGCCACTGACTTCTGGATATTTATTTTGTAACCTGCTACTTTACTGAATTCACTTATCAGTGTTCACAGTTTTAGGTGGAATCTTTAGGGTTCTCTCTATATAGTATCATGTCGTTGGCAAATAATGAGAATTTTACTTCTTCCTTTCCAATTCAGATACCTTTATTTTTCTTTCTTGTCCTACTCTTATGGCTAAGATTTCCAATACAACGTTGAAGAGAAGGGGTGAAAGTGGGCATGTCTCGTTCTTGAGTATAAGGAAAATGCTTTTAGCTTCCCCCCATTGAGTATGATGTTAACTGTAGGTTTGTCATATATGGTCTTCATTATGTTGTGTATGTTTCCTCTATTCCCACTTTGCTAAGAGTTTTTATCATAAGTGGATGCTGGATTTTGTCAAATGCTTTTTATGCATCTATTGATATGATCCCCATAGTTTTTATCTTTAGATTTGTTAATTTGGCATATCATTAATTGATTTGCGAATATTGTACCAACCTTGCATTCCAGGAATAAATCCAATTTCATCATGGTGTATGATATTTTTAATATATTGCTGAATTCGGTTTGCTAATATTTTGTTGAGTATTTTTGCATCAATGTCATAAGAGATAACGGCCTATAGTTTCCTATTTTTGTAATGTCTTTGTCTGGTTTTGGAATCAAGGTAATGGTGGCCTCATAAAAAAAGTTAGGAAGACTTCCCTCTTTTTAAATTTTTTGGAATAGTTTGAGAATAAGTGATAATTCTTTTTTGAATATTTGGTAAAATTCTCCTGCAAAACCATCTGGTCCAGGACTTTTGTTATTTGGGAGGTTTTTGATTACTGATTCTATTTCTTTGGTGGTAATTGGTTGGTTCAGATTTTCTGTTTCTTCTTCACTCAGTTGGGAAATTGTATGTTTCTAGTATGTGTCCATTTCTTCCAGATTGTCCCATTTGTTTGCATTTAATTGCTCATAGTAGTTTCTTGTGATCCTTTGTATTTCTGTGAAGTCTGTGGTTATTTCTCCTCTTTCACTTCTGATTTTATTTATTTGAGTCCTCTCTCTTTTTTCCTTGATAAGTCTGGATGAAGGTCTGTTAACTTTGATTATCCTTTCAAAGAACTATCTCTTGGGTTCATTAATCTTTTGTATTGTTTTTCTAGACTGTATTTCATTTGTTTCCACTCTGATCTTTGTTATTTCCTTCCTTCTATTCTCTTTGGGTTTGTTTGATGTTCTTTTTATTAGTTCTTTTAAGTGTAAGCTTGGATTGTTTATTTGAGCTTTATCTTGTTTCTTGAGGTAGGCCTGTATTGCTATGAATTTCCCTCTTAGGACTGCTTTTGCTGTGTCTCATAGATTTTGAGTCATTGTGTTTTCATTTTCATTTGTCTCTAGGTATCTTTTGATTTTTTCCTTGATCTCATTAATAACTCATTGATTATTTGGCAAAATGTTGTTTAGCCTCTGTGTGTTTGAGTACTTTTGCTTTTTTCTTGTAGCTGATTTTTAGTTTCATACCATTGTGATCAGAGAAGATGGTTGATATGATTTCAATCTTCTTAAATTTATTGAGACTTGATTTGTGTCCTAACATGTGGTCTATCATGGAAAATGTTCCATACGCGCTTGAGAAGAATGTATATTTTGCTGCTTTGGGGTCAATGCTCTGAAAATATCTATTAAATCCATCTGTTTTAGTGTGTCTTTTAGGCCCATTGTTTCTTGTTGATTCTTTGCCTGGAAGATCTGTCTACTGCTGTTGATGGGTGTTAATGTCTCCTACTGTGAATGTATTATTGTCAATTTCTCTTTTTATGTCACTCAATTATTAATTTATGTATATTGGTACTTCTATGTTGAGTGTATATATGTTTACTAAGATTATGTTCTCTTAAGTTATTAATCCCTTTATCATTATGTAATGCCTTTTTTTTCTGATTTTAGCCTTTGTTTTAAAGTTTACTTCATTTGGTATAAGTATTGTGACCCTGACTTTTTTTTTTCATTTCTGTTTGCGTGAAATATCTTTTTCCATCTGTTTACTTTCAGTCTGTGAGTGTAATTTATCCAAAGTTGGTCTCTTGTAGATGGCATATGCATGGTCTTGTTTGCTTATTCGTTTGGTTACCCTATGTCTTTTAATTGGAGCATTTAATCTGTTTACACTAAAAGTGATTACTGATAGATACATTGTTACTACCATTTTATTATTTATATTTGTTATTTCTATTTTCTTTTTCACCCCTTCTCTTTTACAGAAGTCCCTTTAACATTTCTTGTAAAGCTGGCTTGTTGGTGATCAAGTCCTTATGCTTTTTCCTGTCTGAGAAGCTCTTTATCTTGCTTTCCATTTTAATTGAAAGCCTGGCTGGGTAGAGTATTTGTGGTTGTAAATTTTTATTTTTCATAACTTTGACTATTTCTTGCCAGGCCCTTCTGGCCTGCAGTTTCCATTGAAAAATCAGCAGACATTCTTATGGGGGAACCCTTGTAAGTAACTAGCTACCTTTCTCTTGCTTTTAAGATTCTCTCTTGTCTTTGACCTTTGGCGGTTTTATTATGATGTGTCTTGGTGTAGGTCTGTTTGAATTCCTCTTGTTTGGACTCTTTGTGCTTCCTGCACTTGTATGTCTAATTCCTTTGGCAGTTTAGGAAAATTTTCTGTCATTATTTCTTCAAATAGATTCTCATTCCCTTGTTCTCTCTCTCCTCCTTCAGATACTCCTATGATCCAGATATTTGTACACTTCATGTCGTCCCAGAGTGTTTTAAACTATTCTCATATTTTTAAATTCAGTATTCTTTTTGTCATTCTGATTGTTTTTTTTCTGACACTTTTTCTTCCAATTCTCTGATTCGATCTGCTTTTGTCCAGTCCTTCTAGTGCATACTTCATCGCAGTTATTGTATTCTTCATTTCTGTCTGGTTCTTTGTTATGGTTTCTATGTCTTTTTGTATGCTTACTATCTCTCTCTTGTTGTTCTCATTGTGTTCATCCATTCTCCCTATAAGTTCTTTGAGCACCCTTATAACCATTATTTTTAACTTTGCCTCTGGTAGGTTGCTTGCCTCTATTTCATTTACTTATTTTCTGGAGTTTTCTCCTGTTGTTTCATTTGTGGCATGTTTCTTTGTTTTCTCACTTTATTAGCCTTTCTCTGTTCATTTCTATATGTCAGGAATATTTGTTTTGTCTCTCAGTATTGGCCAGATGGCTTAATGTGGAAGATGTCCTGTGTGGACCAGTGGCACTCTCTTCCTGATTCCTTATGCTGGGGGCTCTGGATGTGACCTTTGTGTGCATTGTGTGATCTTCTGTTCCCAAGACTTTATTGTTCTTAGTTGATCATTTCGTGGGATTAACGTTCAGGCTGACTAATTGTGGGAATTGGCTGCACCCACAGGGTAAGAGCTGCTGTGAGGAGGCTGACCCCACTGAGTGGGATTTGCCCTAGCAGGCTTGTGTACTTGTTGCAACCACTCTTTGAGTGTACCACTAATGTGACTAGTCTGTAATTGCTCCATTGTGGTCTGGTGCTAGCCTCCAGATGCGTTAATTTTGTCACCCCTTGAGAGGGGCTCCCCAGTAGGCCAAGGTCAGCTGCTGCTTTTGGTTGCTCAGGACTACCCAATGGGAACTACAAAGTGATCCTCAGATGGTTGTTGCCTATACTGGATTTATAAGTAAGTGGAAGAGATAACATTGTAGGCAGTGGTCGGTTATTCCTCGTCTCTGACTTACGGCAGTTTAGCAGATGGACCAGTGCTCCTCAAGGCCTGACATTGCCTGTCAGTTGCCTGTAAGTCTCTGAAACTGGATGAGCTTCTGGGTGATATGTATGTTGGGTGGTTCAGGGACCCTGAGAATCTCCTGAATCTATTGAGTAAATTTCTCCTTAACACTAACGTGTCAATTTATGTGCCAATGCAGTCTCTGTAGCACCCTGTACAAGTTTCCTCTCATAGAAAGGTCAGCTGCTGCCCACCTTGAGCCTGAATGTACTACACCAAGGCAGGGACAGCTGCCTATCAACGTGCAGCTGGCACATTGTACATTGGTTGGGGTAGGAGCTCAAGGGCTGTCCGGCCAATACAGACTCCTGCAATCCTTTCAAGAGGTTTGCTGCTTATACAAGCAGCAGTGATCTATCCACAACTGTTTTCCTTGAAATGTGCTCACTGTGCTAGCTAAGGTCTGTTGCCAGCTCTGACTCCACAACCCCAGAACCAATCAGGGCACGGGAGGCTGCCTGTCAATGGGCTGCAGGCACTTTGTGGCTTGGGTGAAGTGGGATCTCAGGGAGAGAGTGCCGTCAGGACAATACAGCCCCAGTTTTGCTGCAACTTGTGTGCCTGGGTGTTCCCACTGTAGTCACTGATCACAGTGAGACTAGCTGCCATCAGGAGCAGTTCCACAGACCCCTGTACTCCCCAGAAACAATACTGCAACTCTTTCAGGCAGAAAAGTTCTATTTCCTGTTGATTTGCATGCAGTGTTCACCCTGTGCCAGCCAAAGTTTGTTGCCTTTGTGGATTAGGAGATCAAGGAGGGGAAGGGCAAGCTGTGGCAGTTCACTGTCAATGGGCCACTTGGGGCAATTTGTGGGTATAGTGTGGCAGAATCTCAGATAGACAATGGCAATCAGATCAGTACATCCTCAGTCTTGCTGCAACTTTGGTAACCTTTCGTGGGTTCCCTCAGAATTCCTAGATCACAGCAAGACAAGCTGCTGTCTGGATCTGGCCCTAAGATCCTTGAGATCCACTCAAGTTTGTGTTGGCAGCAGTGATCTGCCTGACCCTACCTTGGAAATGCAGTTCACAGCACTGGTGCCCACTAGGAATCCTTGACTCTGAATCAGAGCAGGGCTTGGCAACCATCCAGCAACAAAATATACAGGCATTCTGCAGGTTGTGTTGGATGTGCTGATCCCCTGTGGCCAGTGCTTCCTGATGGCTCTTTGGGAGGGGTCTGCACATTCAAGGTGCGTGGTCTGTAGGTTGCCCAATGGGGGGCCGGACTAAGGCACAATGGTGTCTCCCTTCCAGCCCTATTTCTGGCACCAGGTAATGCAGACTTTCTCAGAATGAATATCATGCAAGTTTCTCACCCACATCCGGTGTCCTGGGAGAGTGTCTACAGGTCAGAAAGCTTGCGCGCGGGTCCTTCAAAGGGGCATCTAAGGTTTCAGTCTCTTTCCACCTCAACCAGATGGCCAGACTCCCCTCTGGTTTTTACAGTCAGAGTTATTGGAATCTCCTCTTTCTGGGCTGGTACCCTGGGCTAGGGAGCTGCCAGATGAGACAAGACCCCTCTCTCCTTCAGGAGAGCCTCTGCAGCCTTGCTCTCCTTCTCGGTGATTCTCTACCACCCGCAGGTGAAGGTCCAGTCAGATTCGTGACTTTACCCCTCCTACTGGCTTCGATGTGGCTCTTTTATATTGTCAGATATACGTGTTACAATCAGGTGGACTTCAGGTGATTCTCCACATTGATTATTTTATAATTTGGTTTTAATTTCAATGAGGACCTAAGAGAAGGTGAACCTTGCTTGTACCTAGTCCACCATCTTCCTCCCTTTTGTGTGTGCGTGTGGTTTTTTTTTGACATATAAACAAAATTGGTAAACCTTTAACTAGTCTCATTAAGAAAAAAAGCAAGAGGACCCACATGGAAAATCAGAAATGAAAAAAAAAATGTGTCATTGACACCACAGAAGTACAAAGAATTATAAGAAAATACTAAAAGCAATTATATATCTACAAATTGGATAATCTGGAAAAAAATGAATAAATGCCTAGGAACATAATCTTCCAAGACTGAATAAAGAAGAAATAAATAAACAAACAAACAAACAAAAAACAGGCTGATTACGAGGAACAAAATCAAATCAGTATTTACAAAACTCTCAACAAATACAAATCTTGGACAAGATAGCTACATGGGTAAATTTTACCAAACATTCAAAGAAGAATTAATATCTATACTTCTTAAAGTAGTCCAAAAACTTCAAGTGAAGGGATGGCTCCCAATCATCTCCACAAGGCCACCATTATTCCAATTGCAAAACCAAAGATATTACAAAAAAATTATAGATTGATATCCCTTATGAAATAGGTGCAAAAATCCTCAACAACATATTAGCAAACTGAATTCAGCAATGCATTAAGAAGATCATACACCATGATCAAGTTGGATTTATTCCTAGGATGTAAGGGTGGTTCAATATTTGCAAATCAACTAATATAATAAACTACATAAACAAAGTGAAGGATAACAATTATATAATGTCAATAAAAGCAGAATTTTTTTGACAAAATCCATCATCTATTTATGATAAAAATTTCTCAGCAAAATTGGGATAGAGGGAACATACCTCAACATAATAAAGTCCATATGCGACAAACCCACAGGTAACATCATACTCAATGAGAAAGGCTAAAAGAATTTTCTTTAAGACCAGAAACAAGACAAGGATGTCCACTTTCACTACTTTTATTTAACATAGCAATGGAAATTCTACTCACAGAAATCAGACAAGAAAAGTAAAAAAAAGATTCATATTGGTAAGAAGTAAAACTGCCATTATTTGCAGAAGACATGATACTAAATATAGAGAAACCCAAAGGTATCAACAAAAAATCTTATAACTGATAAATGAATTCAGTAAAGTAGCTGGATACAAAATTAATATCCAGTATTTTTCATACACCAATAACAAACTATTAGAAAGAGAATTTAAAAAAACAATCTCATTTATAATTGTATCAAAAACAATAAAATAACTAGGAATAAATTTAACTAAGAACGTAAAACTCCTGAAATCATCATAAGACATTGAAGAAAGAAATAGAACACGACACTAATAAACAGAAGCATATATTATGCTCATGGATAGGAATAATTAACATCTTTAAAATGTGAATACTACAGATTTAATGCAATCACAATCAAAACACCATTGGCACTCCTTACAAAAGTACAATATACAATTTAAAAATCTATATGGAACCACAAAAGACCCTGCATAGTCACAGCAATCTAGAGAAAGAGGAATAAAGTTGAAAGAATCATGCTACCTGACATCAAACTATAATACAGGGCTGTGGTAATCAAAACATCATGAACTGGCATAAAAACAGACACTTAAATCAATGGAACAGATTAAAAAATGACAGAAATAAACCCATACCTATTTGGTCATTTAAGCTATGTCAAAAGAAGAAAGAATATACAATGTAGTAAAGACAGTCTATTCAATAAATGGTGTTGGAAAAACTGGATGGATATATGGGAAAAGAAATGAAGACCTGAAACCATAGAATTCCTAGAAGAAAACATAGACAGTAAACTCTGACATTCCTTTTAGTAATATTTTTTTCTGATATGCTGCCTTGAGCAAAAAAATCAAAAGAAAAAGTAAAGAAATCGGACTACAACAAACTAAAAAGTTTTTGCACAGCCAAGGAAACCATCAACAAAATGAAAAGACAATCTACTAAATGGGAGTAAATATTCACCAATGATACATGTGATGATGGTTAATATAAAAATTTATAAAGAGCTCATAACTCAACATCAAATTTCCCCAGCAATCCAATTAAAAATTAGCAGATGACCTGAATAGATATTTCTCCAAAAAGGAAATACAGATGGCAAATAGACATAGGAAAATATGTTCAAGATCACTAATCATCAGAGAAATGCAAATTAAACCACAATGAGATTTCCCCCATACCTGCCAGAATGGCTATTATCAATAAATTAATAAACAAGTGTTAGTTAAGATGTGGAATAAATGGGCCTTCAAGTATTACAAATTGTTGCAGCCACCATGGAAAACCAGTTGGAGATTCCTCAAAAAATTAAAAACAGAACTACATTATGGCCCAGTAATTATATTTCTGTGTATTTATTCAAAGAAATCCAAAACACTAATTCAAAAAAATGTCTCTGAAAATGGATTTCTTTTCATTTAATCCAGAAAACCCCACACAATCATGCAATTCAAGAGGTTAAAATCTTAGCGTTTAAGACACTTGTGAAACTGCCCAGGCCATCAAGAATATCTATAGATGAACAATCACTAAGTATCTGAAGGATGTTACTTTACAGAAGCAATGTGTACCATGTTGTTGTTACAATGGTGGAGTTGGTCAGCATGCCCAGGCCAAACAGTGGGGCTAGACATAGGGTTGCTGGCCCCCCAAAAGTGCTGAATTTTTGCTTCATGTGCTTAAAAATGCAGAGAGTAATGCTGAAAATTAAGGTTTTAGATGTAGATTTTCTGGTCATTGAGCACATCCAGATGAACAAAGCTCTCAAGATGTGGCTTCAAATTTACAAAACTCATGGGTGGATTAATTCCACATAGGAGATGATCCTTACTGAAAAAGAGCAGATTGTTTCTAAACCAAGAGAGGAGGTTGCAAAGAAGAAAAAGATATCCCAGAAAAAACTGAAGAAACAAAAACTTATGGCTTAGGAGTAAATTCAGCATCAATAAAAGAGGGTCAAATACATGATGATAGGAAGAAATTTAGCTTTGGGTGATGAATATGCAATGCAATATGTGTATAACATATTATTGAATTGTACACTTGAAACCTATATAATTTTATAAACCAATGTCACTCCAATAAATTTAATTAAAAAAAGAGACATGGTACATATACAGAGTAGAATATTACTCAGCAATAAAAAATGAATTCTTACAATTATGACAACGTAAATGAATTCTTACAATTGTGACAACGTAAATGGAGGGAATAATGCTAAGTAAAATAAGTCAGAGAGAGAAAGACAAATGCCATATTATTGCACTTATATGTGGAATTAAAAAACAACAACAACAATAACAACAAAATAAGCCAAAAACAAATAAAACAGAAACATAGATACTGAGAACAAACTTATGATTATCAGATTGAAGGAGGGTTGGCGGGCTGAGTGAAAAAGTTTCAAAGATTAAGAAGTAGAAGTTGATAGTTACAAAATAGTTATGGGGATATAAAGTAAAACATAGGGAATATAGTCATTAATATTGTAATAACTATATATAGTGCCAGCTGGATACTAGGCTATGGAATCACTTTATAAATTATATAAGTGTCTAACCACTATGTTCTATGCCTGAAATTAACATAAAGTAATATTGAATGTCAACTATTATTGAAAAATTTTTTTAAAGGAAAGAAAAAAAGAGAAAAATATTTACTCATTCAACAAATATATGTTAACCTCAGGTCATATCCTAGAGATGGAGTTAAAAATTTATCAAAACAGGAAGAAAACATTCCCTATGTAAATGAGAGAGAGATATGTAAAAGAAAAATCATACATACATATATAATTTTGATACATGGTAAGGAGAAAAAGTAAAATATAGATGAGGATTTTTTTCAGAGGTTTTCCTCTGAGTCAAGACTCAGCATAACAATGTAATGCAAGTCTCCAAATTGAGCCATATGATCATATTTAGTTAAAATCTGTTTAAACTAACAGATTTTCTTTCATTATGCTAGATCGTACTATGCTTATTTCACTTGACATACCACAGTCCTCTTTTTATAATATTCTTAAAATTTCTTCTTTTCTCTTTCCATTTCCATTTTTATCATTTATATGCAGAGTATGTTTTGTGTATTGGTCTAGGTTTTTCATAGAAACAGAATAGAATATATACAATATATAAAATATATATTTATTTATTATAAGGAATTGGTTTATGTGATCACAGAGTTTAAGAAATCCCAAGATCACCAGTTAAAGTACAAGGAGAACAAGCTGGAGAACTAGGAGAGCCAATGGTGTTGTTCAATCCAAGTCCAAAAGTCTGAGAATCAGAAAAGTTGATGGTATAAATTTTAGTTCAAGTCCAAATCCAAAGGCAGGAGAAGACCAATATCCTAGCTTGAAAACAGCCAAGCAGGGAAAGAGTTGGGGTGGGGGAAGAGAGAGAAAGAGAGAGGGCTCTCACTCAGCCTTTTTGTTTTATTTAGGCCTTTCATGGATTGGTTGAGGGCTACCCACATTGGAGGAAGATTAATCTTTTCTTTTTTTTAGTCTATTGATTTGTATGTTAATCTCATCAAGAAACATCCTCACAGACACACCCAGAATAATATATGACCCAATATTTGGGTACCCCATGGCCCAGTCAAGTTGATACATAAAATTAAGCATCATCTTTTGTTAGTTTTTATATTGTACAATAATATTGAAGCTTGAGCATCCTGTAACAGCTGCTTTCATTAAATCAAATACACAAATTTCTTTTTCAGTCCAGAAATATTTTTTGATATTATGCATTAGAAATTTTATTTTAATTTTTATTATTTGAGATTTTATATTTTTAGGTTTTGAACTCCATATTTGATATATATTATCTTTTATTTCTTCACCTAATGTCTCTTTCCTTTACTTCAATACAATGCAGTATATATATACATACATATATATACATATATATATATACACACACGTATATATTTCACTCTCTTCCTCATTCTGAGGTAGAGAGAGGAGTGGTGAAAATAAAGATTCTTGACAGCTTTTGTCTCATAGAATTCTAAAGAATGTAAATATAGAAATTAGAATTGATTTCCTATAGCAATTGCTAGAAAATATAATTGAAGTCTATGTTTTGTATTGTGCATATGGCATACTTGGGAGTGTTGGCTGGTTACTCTGAGAAAGCCAATTTTATAGTGTAGTTCTGGTGATTTATGGATGAAGTCAATGGAGGTGATATGCAGTATTTACAGACAAAACTTTTCTAGAGACAAAGTCTCAATTTGAGTTTTGTTAGTATACTTTTCTCTGAATATGGAATTAAAAGATACCCAGAGCTATTTCTTTGCTTTCACAAATGAACCAATTGGGATACTGAAATATGTTTCATCCTACATTTATTGAAAACCTGAGTTTAAACTCTAGTAAAAAGGAATGACTATTTTTCTTCCTGAAAAATTTCTTTAAGTGCATAAGAATGAGGTGAGAGCTAGCTTCTTAGTTTACAATTGTCAATATATGATTCTAGAAATGTGACTGATTACAATAATTTTTAGATTTACTTGAAGAGGTATTTTCAGAGTTATGCAGTACCAAGGCTGAGGACTTGGCCAACACTCTGTGGAGAAATGTTTGTTTAGGAAGATGCCCTGAGCAAACCAAATGTCTAAGAAACCCAGGAATTCAGCAGCTATTAAGACTGTTGTACACATATGGAAATTGCTGAAAGCAGTAGTAGCTTCTGTCAGATCTTTGTTGGTAGCCTCTGAAAATGACATATTGAATGAAACAACCTCTGAGTCAGGAATCATCTCATTTGGGAGTTTCCGCTGCACTGAGGGCAAGTGCTGGGAACTGCTAACAGAAACATCTCTGCTGGAAGCCACTGATCTGCAGCAAATAGAGTCATTTGGAAGAAGACCTCATTGTGAGGTGTTTTTAATCTTTTTTGACATCGTTTTGTGAGTTATTCATGACTCGGAGGGTGGGGAGAGTCAGTGGGCTTTTTCGTATCTCACCGAAGAGGAAGAATAACAATTTCCAGAAAACTTTAAGGTCTGGAAACTGTGTTGGCTGAGCTAGCAAAAGAAAGCTTGACTTATAACCTCTTCTCAAATACAGGATAGGAAAACAGTGGACACAAATGTAGAACAGGCACTTAATCAGTTTTTCCTCAATGCTACAGCTGCTCTTATTTGTCTTGGGCCAGATCATCAGGGAATTTCAGAAAAGATTGGGGATAATTAGGGGACTACCCAAGCTTTCTAGGATGTTATCCACAACGTTTTAACCCTATTCTTTACCCTTGAGGCAGACACTTGAATTGAGATCTTTTCATCTCTAGGAAGCTAAGAAAAAGTAGAGCATCATTTCTGTAACCTACGCCTAAAAACTCCACAACTTTCTTTGTCCTCAAATCTGCTCTTTGCTGCAGTTCTTCAAGGTGCCCATTCTTCATGATATACTCCTATGCACCTCTCCTTAGTGCAGAAAATACATCTTCATGATTCAGATGAACCTAAAGTAAAAGAAAGAACTTTGTTTCTTCTTTTGCAATGATAAAGCAAGTCCTTGTCTTGGTGAAGCCCAAGGAAGAAAAGGGCTTCTCCCTCACATAAAAGGTCTCAGAAAAGAAAGCTTTGCATTATCTCCTGTAGTATTGCTTTTCCACATTCATGTCTTTATTTTCTTATTAAATTTATTGGGACGACATTGATTAATAGAATTACATAGGTTTCAAGTATACATTTCAACGATACATTGTATATATACTGCATTATAGTCACCACCCAAAGTTAAATTTCCTTCCATCACTGTATTTTTGACCACCTTTGTTCTTATCTATCACTTTTCTTTTCTTAATTTCCAATAGCCTTCAGCTTCTAATTAGCTACCAAGCAACCTGGGACTAATTGCCGACTAATTGTCAATGCCAGTTTTTTTTCTCATTCTCTTTTTCTCCAATTGGGCCTAGGAGATTTAGGGTCCATGGTGTGTTCTTCATCCTCTTTACTCACTAAGAGAAGAATTGGAACTGTGCCAAAAATAATGTTTCTATAATGGCTCCCTTAAGTTTTGAAAATTATAAATATAAACCAGCATGTTGGAGCCATAACTAATAAGAGACAAAAGTTCTTCAGTGATGCTTTGGGGGATACTCAGAATGCTCAGCAGAGGAAACAGGAATACACAGTTTTGGACGTTGAGATGTCAGTAGTAGAAAGAAATAGAATAGGAATGATTGTAATTATATTAATTTTTAAGTCTCATTGATTAAAAGATTTTTGGATTTCATTGGATTCTAATAGCTATGTCTTAGAGAACATAGGACATATCCCCCTTTGGGTTATTTTATATGAGAAATTGAGTGAAGATAGCGTTTAGATGTACTAATAGAGAAGTGTCATTCACCAACGATAATTTTTGAAATGTTCTAATTATCCTACGAGCTTTAGTCTACCTAGTTAGTGGTGGTAAAAAGAGAGCGTGTGAAGAGAGAAAGACACAGATATAAATGGTAGCTTGGAAAAATGGAGAATAGTGTAGGGTTTAATAAGAAATAAAGTAAAATGTATATCACCAACTGAACTGTGATAGGCACAGGGATGGCTTCAAGCAAATGTCAAAAACTTTCCCCCTGCCCCATAACTCATGGGACTGACTCCCTCTATTGACCATTTTTGAAAGACCAATTCCTTTAGGAAGTCTTTCATGTATAATTGAGAAAGGGCAGATACTTAAAACTTTTTGTCAAGAATGCCATTTGACATTTAGTTTATTCAACTTCCATTCTTGAATGTCACATAAACTATTCTCTGGTGACAATGGTATATTTAAAAAGTCTAATAAACATTGAGTGACTAAAAAGACTGAGTGTGTACCTGAGATGCCTTTCTGTAGACTTCACTATCCTAACATTCTGTGGACAAATTATCTACTGCATAAGCCTCAGAGATAGGAAATGAAGAGGTAAATAAATAATATTCCCCAGGGAATATCTTGGTGGTGTTTGTTCTGCTAACCACCAATTAATATGTAAAGTATTGTGAAGAGCCAGAGTAATAATAATAATAAATAAATCAATAGCAGGGCAGCCATAACTTTCAACTCCCCCCTATCAAGTCCGTCAAATATGTTGTATAATTAGGTGACAGGATGAGCTAAAGTCAACAATATTATTGTCACAAACATATGCACAAATAGAAGTTTGGTCTAAATGTTGGTCCAGTCATCTTGTGAAAATAATATAATAGAGTTTTAAAATAAAAAAAAAATAAAACCTTAGGCAGAGATATGCTTAAAATACATTCAAAATGAAACTGAATAAAAACTAATACCCATTTCCTGAAAATTAATATATGTAGCAAAAGCTGACATTTATTAAAAGTTTATAATGTATAATGCTCTGCTACATGCTTTAATTTTCATAAGAAACTTGGGAGATGAAAAAAACAGAAGCATAGAGAATTACACAGATAATAGGTGACAGAGCTAGGGTTACACAGAAAGTTTTCAGATATATTATTCTTTGTTATTCAAAGAAGTCAGTGTGAAAAAATTATCTAGACTTATACCTCTTAATCCTCTCCCCCCTTTTCCATCCTCTCCAGCTTCCAATCTGACAACCATCAAAATGCTTTCTGGATTTTTGAGCTTATTTCTGTGACATCTCACCAGTTATCCAGCTTGCCTGTACTGATACCTACATCGGTGAACTGGTCATCTTCATTGGTAGAGTTCTAGTACTCATAGTTCCCCTGATTGTCATTTTCATCTTTAAAACCTTTATTGTTCAACTATCATGAGGATCCCAACAGCTAAGACAAGTGAAAAGCCTTCTCCTCTTGTGCCTTCTATCTAACTGTAGTCACTGTCCATAATGGCTGTGTCTCCTTTTTGCCTCCTGTGACCATCAGGCAAATAAAGCTATTTAGCAAGGATAGGCTTGTGACAGTGACTTACAGTTGTGACTCAATTGTTAAATCCCATGGTATATAGCCTCAGAAACAAAGATGTTCAGATGGTCATTAGGAAAGTGATTGGCAGGGGAGGATTTTATCCTAAGGCTCTATAATGAGAATACTTCACATCAATGAAAATGCCCTTTCTGAGGACATAGAAAAAAAATATAATGTTGATGATACTGTTGTCTTTTATTTATATATCAATTTATAGTCTCATAGTGCAAGCTTCTCCATGGTGTTATTTTGATGGGCTTTGTTGGAGTGAAGCTTTAAACTTGGGTTAATTGTTAATCAGGTCCAAGTCTCAAATACTCTTAAACTTGTACAAATATGTATTTTGATTTTTTTGAATGCTTAATTAAGAATGATTTCAATCTTTTCCATGAAGGATAAGCAACTTATTGTGAATGGTAATTCAGTATAAAATGTTCAGCTATCAAAAATTCTTGTTGATTTAGAAATATCTTAGCAGGGCTTTTTTAAAAAATGGGGAAAATTAAATAAATCTAATTAAGAATTATTAATACAACCATGAGCTACCAGTGTTGGAAAAGACCCTGACTATCACTGACAATTGTTGTGTCATTTTTAAGAGATTCACCTGCAATATTACAGTCTCTAACTGACTGTTAAATAGTTAGACATATGACTGTTAAACATCTCTAAGTGTTATAAAGGTTTACCTTTAGATATTTTTCTCCCTTTGGTTCTATTTATTGTCTCTGGAGATGCATAACTTGTATCTAATATTTGACTTATATCAGCAATTCAAATATTTGAAGATGGATAATGTATGTTTTTCTTAAAACATTTTTAATCCAGCTGATGACTTCTTTGATCTTTATGATATATCAGAGTTCACAGATCCCTCAAAATCTTGACAATCTTTGATATAGTCCCATTCATCTACTTTTGCTTTTACTTCTCTTGACCTTGAGAACAAATTCATAAAGTCCTCTCTAAAACCAAGGTTCATGAGTTTAGTACCTACGTCTTCTTCAATGCAATTTATTGTTCAGGTCTTATATTTAGTTTTTTTTATCATTTTAAATTCATTTTGGTTTATGGTGACAGATAGCAGTCTACTTTCATTATTTTGCATGCGGTTTTCCAATTTTTCCAGCACTATTTATTGAACAGGTATTTTTTTTTTCCTCTCCATCGTATGGTTTTGGCTCTTTTGTTGAAAATTATTTGCCATATATATATATATATATGGGTTTATTTCTGGGCTCTCAGTTCTGTCTTATTGGTCTGTGTGTCTGTTTTTCTGCCAATATCATGCTGTTTTGATTTATTGCCACTTTGTGATGTAATTTGAAGTCAGACAGTGTGATACTTTTGGCCATGTTCTTTTTTCTCAGAATTGCTTTGGCTATTCAGGGGTTTTGTGATTCCATACAAATCTGGAGATTTTTTTTGTTCTATTTCTTTAAAAAATGCCATTGGAATTTTGATAAGGATTGCATTAAATCTGTATGTTGCTTTGGATAATATGGCGATTTTAGCTATAGTCAAATCCATTAACAGAATATCTTTCCATTTCTTCATGTCTTCAATTTCTTTTAATAATGTCTTATAGTTTTTAGTGTGTAAGTTATTCACATTTTTTGTTAAGTTTATTTCTAGGTATTTTGTATCAACCTAAAAAGCTTTTGCACAGAAGAGAAACCATCAACAAAACAAAGAGGCAATCAAGTAAATAAGAGAAGATATTTGCAAACAATGTCTTCAATAAGGGGCTAATATCCAAAATACATAAAGAACACATACAACTCAACAATAAATAAAACAAACAATCTAATTAAAAAATGGGCAGAAGACTCGAATAGACACTTCTCCCAAGAAGACATACAAATAGCCAAGAGACATGTGAAAAGATGCTCAGCTTTACAAGCAATTAGGGAAATGCAAATCAAAACCACAATGAAATACCACCTCATACCTGTTAGAATGGCTAACATCAAAAAGACAAGTAAAAACAAGTGTTGGACAGGCTGTTGGAAGAAAGAAACCCTCATACACATGAAACTCTCATTTACATGAATGTAAGTCAGTGTAGCCACTATAGAAAATAGTATGGAGGTTCCTAAGAAATTAAAACTAGAATTACCATTTGACCTAGCAAACACTCTTCTGGGTATCTAGCCCCCAAATTTGAAAAAAAATTACTTTTAAAAATATATGCACCCTGCTGTTTATTGCAGCATTATTCATGGTGGCCAAGAAATGGAAACAACTGAAGTACCCTTAGATAGATGATTAAATAAAGAAAATGTGGTACATATATACAATAGAATATTACTCAGACTTAAGAAAAGATGGAATACTGCCATTTGTGAAAACAGAGATGGATCATGAGAATATGCTAAACAAAATAAGTCAGACAGAAAAAAAAATTGAGAACGATAGGATTTTACTTACATGTGGAGGTATAAAACTGAAAACAACAAATGAACAAGCATAACAAACAAAAACTCATAGACACAGATAACAGTTTAGTGGTTACCAGAGGAAAAGCGAGTAGGGTGGTAGGTATGGGTAAAAGGGGTCAAATCCATTGTGATAGAAGATTTGACTTTAGGTGGTAAACCCAAATGCAATATATATATGATGCAACATATATGAAGTATTTTTGAATTGTACACTTGAAACTTATTTGATTTTATTATCAATATCATCTTGACAAATTTAATAATAATAAAAAATCCTAGCCATTTTTCTGAATTATTTTCAAGATAGTTTTCATCTTGTGAAGAGTATTCTTCAAATGTTACCAGGAAGTGGTGCAACATTTCAGGTGATTTAGGATGATTATCTTCCTTGTTTTAGAAGTCAATTTCATATTAATACAGTCTAAGTTTCTTTACTCTCACTTCCTTATGAGCTCTATTACTTGTGTGTTCTTCTCTGACTCTTATGCCTTTTCGATTAAAGGATTCTGTGTTATATAAGCCTATTTTAATTGGTTTAGTTTAGTTCTATTATTCTTTAAGGCAATTTCCTATTTAGTATTTGTTCCTTTAAATCTTTACCTTTGACATGAGACCAGTACCTCAGCTCTTTTTGTATCTATTTGTAATATCCAACCTATTGCTTGTCTTTCTTATAACTCCATTCTTTCACTTCTTTACTTCTTCTAGGCTTGAATGCTAAACAGTGTGTGTATTATGTAAAAACACAATTCATAATGGCTACACGAATCCTATCATTTATACCTAATAGAAAAAGCGCTTTGCTTAAATATTAATGCCTACTAAGGTCTAGTTGTGAGAGTGATGGTAATATACTCAAACATTTTCTATTTTTGTCTTAGATGCTTCACAAAATAAATTTTTAAAATCCTCACACTCGACTTCTGTTCCATTGCATTATGAAAATTATAGAATACATGCTCTTCACCAACATCTGTGAGTCCTAAAAATTAATAAACCACTCATTTTACAAAGTACATTCTTGAAAAGAATGTAAGCATGATGAGTAAAGAGTAACAGATTAATTCTTGATGCCATACAAATGTCCTGTATTACAACAGGATCTAGGCAATTTTACAGCAATTAGAATGGTGAAAGCAGGAGCTTATGAGAGAATTGGATATTACTTTATAATACAGACTTAGACAATCTTTTGAGGTGTTAAAAGGTCTCCTCTATTGTATGTGCCACTCAGATATTCAGAGACACATGCTATAGTTTTATTCTCTGTCCAGTCTCTCATGGCCCCTAACATACCTCTTATGAGTTACTTTTGTGACAATGATACACCTATAACAGTTATACTATTTATAACTATTCTTAGAGCTTCTGTTGTATTGATCAATAATTCCTTTTCCTTCATTTTAACAGAAACCCACTATGATGAAATCAAGCAGAAAAAAGTACAGAGGGTGATGTTATCCAGATCCAGAGATCATTCTGAAGATGGTCTCTTCCGTAAAACACTCTTCTCATCTATCCTTCATCAGAGAAAATATTTTTTTTGATTCCTGTCAGAAAGGCAAGCCATCTCTCTTGATTATTACTATCCTCGGAATTTAATTTTAAATATTTATCTTTTTAAAATGATAATTAATGTAACATAAGAAGAGATAAAGGGTTAATGGAAAGGCCCTAACTGTTACAAACTAGTGACTAAACTATTATTTCTCTTTAGCAGTTGAATGCTACTAGAGAAAACTATATAATAAATTTGATTATTCTAAAAAATTAATAATTAAAAACTTCTATGGATACTCAAAGCTATCTAGTAAATATTTTCTACAAGTTTTAATACAAATTAAACTTATTTTATGTAGAAGCTATTGCACATATAGTCACTTCTACTTAAAACAATTACCTACTTTCCCCTTCATAACTTTCTTTTACTTCTCAAGCAAAATGTTCATCTGATGATATGGTATCATATTTTAGAGAAAAACATAAGATATCAAACTGAAACTCCCTCTTTTCCTTGTCATTGCATTTACAAATGTACTTGCACCACAATTATTCTATTTTTTTTTCTCCTGTTATAGCAGAAGTAGTCTTTATTTATTTGTTTGTTTGTTTGTTTGTTTGCTTATTTATTTATTTTTAGGCGAGGCAACCCTCGGTTGACCTCACAGATTGCAAGGAACTTGTCAGCTTACAATCCCTTATTTTTTATTTTTTATGCTTACAGCACCTGGTTTTCCTAGGTGGTCTCCCATTAAGTAATAACCAGGCATGACCCTGCTTAGCTTCTGAGATCAGACAGGATTGGACTTGTTCAGGGTGGCATGGCAGTAGACTTCTTTAGCTTTTTAAAATATCATTTCCTTTTCATAGTCTTTGCATTTTGTATTTTTGTAATTTATTAGTGCTTTCTTGTCCCTCTCCATGTAACCAGGTGTGTGTGTATGTGTGTGTGTATGCGTGTTATCTTTGACAACATGTATCAAGAATTGGACATTCTGTGAACATACAAAAAGAATGAGTGTGTCTCCATTTTATCAGATTGGACACTTTTAGGCTTGTTGTACCAAACCACACTTATCCTCCAACATGTAGATTTGAAAAAATTTGGAGCAGCTTCAAAGGAACTCAGGTAATTGATCCTTTTGATTTGTGAGGACAATGTTTTAGGTGGGAATAAACAGCCTTAGCATAGATATTAGAAAATTGAGGGGTGGAGAAATCAACTAATATCAATTTAATAAATTAAAGCCATCCATCAGAGTCTATCAATTATTTACTCTTTCTTCAACTATTTACTGAGAACCTGTTGCAAGAAATGATACAAAGTGAAAGAAATGTTTCTGCTTTCAAAGTGTTGAATCTAATACTTACTTCCTCAAACTTTTACATAGGTAAGAGGAGTGGTTCTCTTTTATTAAATAAAAGGTGCTGAAAGTTATATTCATATACATTGAAAATAATGTTCCTTTTTTCTTTTTATTTGGCTCACTTTTCTACACTTTTAAAAATTAAAATATTATATATATTTAAGTTAATGGATATTAATGAGGTAAATAACTTCTACTCCTACTAAGATGGATTAATAGAAATTAGACTCGGACTTGAACCCTTACTTTAAAAAGAATAAACATTGGGAAAATTATACAGAACAGCAGTTTTTCAGACCTAGGACAACAGACAGTACAAGAAGTGATTCCTGAGAGGAGACACAATTTCTCCACCTTATGACCTGGAAACAGTGTCCAGAGTGCAAAACAGAAAATATGACCGCAAAAACAAATACCAAGAGGACCCTAACTTTTAGTTTTAAAAAGTACTTAAAATGAGAATGGGAGTTGAGAGCCTCCCTCACCAAAAAAAAGTTTTCTCAGACTGACTTCAGCTGGAAACTTATATTATTCAGACAGCTGTGTCTTGGTATTATCCCGTTGAAAATAAAAATAAAAAAAAGTTCGCAAAACACAAATACAAGACATAACCCTATAACCCTGATGACGCGAGACACATAAGTTTTAAAATTTAAAGTACTGAATGTTAGAAGTTCAATTATTAAAATTTTTGGCAGAAAGGGAATCCAGAGTGTCAGGCATTCTACTGAGTTAGTGGGACAGACATTGGAGTTCAGGGATGACAAAGGGGACTTAGCAAATAGAGCTCTAAATATCAGCAAAGAGATCCCATCAAGTCATTGGCAGATTACTGATTTGTATACCTCTGAGAAGAAATTACCTGTTATAGAGGGTGTGGAAATAACTACTAGAAGCAATAAACCCAACAATTCTTAGAGCTCACATGGAGAGAGTTTTCATTCCCAGTAGCATTAGAGAAAAGACTTAGTAGTGGGAATAAATCAGCACTACCTTAAAAGCTGCTCTTTAAAAACTTAAAAGAAGGTTTGAAAGAACTCAACTGATTTTACATCACACCAGAACAAAATACAGTCAACGAATATAACAAGATCTAGCAAAAATCTTAAAATCTATATTTTTGACATCTAATTAGAAGATACCAGACATGTAAAGATGCAGGAGAAATAGGTTCTATGAGCAGGAGAAAAACTCTTCAATAGAAACAGATTCAAAACTGAGAGAGATGATAAAATTAGTGGTAAATAACATTAAAATGATCATTATAAATATATTCCATGTGATCAATAAGAGAGAGAAAAATGTGAGCATGACGACATAAATGAACAACATAAAAAGACCCAACTATACATATATACCATCTGATGAAAATATATCCCATCTGAGGTGAAAAATACACTGGAAAAGACAAGTTAGTTTTATTGTCAAGTAGATAGCAAAGAATGCTTGAGAACTTATATGTCCTATGCAGTAGTATTGCCAGAGGAACAGAAGTGGGGTATATAATTAAAAGTTATAATAAGAGTAGGAAGTTACTGTATTTGGGTCTAGAAATGTTTGAACTACCTGAAAGCAATAAACAGCCTTTACATTTTTTCTGCATCTACTGAAATTATTACGTTTTTGTCTTTTATTCTATTACATTGATCGAATTTTATATGTTGAAGCAATTTTGCATTCATGTGTTTAATTGCACATGGTCAAGGTATACAATCCTTTTTACATGTTGTTACATTTGATTTGCTAATTTTGAGGTGGTTTGTGTCTGTATGCACAAAAAAATACTTTATAGTTTCCTTTTCTTTTCATGTCTTTTTACTGGTTTTGGTATCAGGATAATACTGGTCTCATAAAATGTGTTGAAAAGTATTTCCGCTGTGTTTGTCCTCATGTGGGCTATGGGTGTCTTTCAAAAATGGTTATTTTATATGATTTGTCATGGACTTTGTTCTAATAAATCATTCTATCATGTGAAAAAAAATACCAAAAAAGGAAATGACAGTTAACTGAAGAATAAACCTGACAATATTTGGTTAACAATCTTTTATTTTCAAAACTTAAACATTTCCTTCATTTCTTTTTTTGGAAAATTTGTGAAGGTTTGATACGAATTATCTGAACATTTGGTAAAATTCACAGGGAAGAATTCTGGGTCCGGTCTTTTCTTTGTGGGTATTTTTTAAATTATTAATTCGATCTTTTTCTTTTTTGGTTTTTTTTTGGTTATATGTCTATTTATATTTTCTATTTCTTCTGAGTTGTTTTTAGTAGTTTGTATCTTTATAGGAATCAGTTTAATTTATAATAGGTTATCTAATTGCTGAGATAAAAATGTCCATAATATTACCTTTTTTTCCAGATTTATAGAAATATAATAGACAATTAGTTGCTCACATTTACATTGTACAATTCAATGAATTTTTTTCAATTATAGTTGGCATGCAATTTTAGTTTCAGTTGTACAGCATAGCGATTATATATATATATATAAAATTCATTTTATATATATATAAAACTCATAAAGAGTTCATTCCACTAAATCTAGTACCCCTCTTCCCCTTACATATTTATTACAACATTGTTAACTATTTTCCTTATGCTACACTTTATAACTCCATGTCTATTTTGTGACTATCCATTTGGACTTATTAATGCCTTTGCCCTTTTTCACCATCCCCCCAAATCTCTTTCTGTACAGCAGCCTTCAAAATATTCTCTGCACTTATGAGTTTGTTTACATTTTTATTGTTGTTGTTTATTTTGTTCTTTAGATTCCACATGTGTGGGAAATCATGTGGTATTCGTCTTTATCTGACTCACTTCATTCAGTGCAATACCCTCTAGGTTCATCAAGGCAATATCTTTTTCCATCCCTTTCCTTTTAGTCTGTGTGTCTTTTAAATTGAAGTGAATCTCTTGTAGGCAGCATATGTAGGGGGCTTGTTTTCTTATCCATTCGTCTTCACTATCTTTTGGTTGGAGCACTTAATTTTTTTCCATTTGAAGTACTTGATAAATATGTAGCTATTACCATTCTTTACGTTTTTGATGCATGTTTTTTCTTCTTAAAAAAAGCTCCTTTAACAATTCCTGTAATACTGGCTTGATGTTGATGAATTCCTTTAGCTTATTTTTGTCTGGAAAATTTTTATGTGTCCTTTGACTCTAAATGATAGCTTTTCAGGGTAAATTATTCTTGGTTGTATATCCTGGATTATCAACACTTTGAATATTTTGTGCCAAGTCCTTTTGTCCTACAAAGTTTCTTATGAGAAATTGGCTGCCAGCTGAATCCCTCTCTTGTAGGTAAATAATTACTTTTCTCTTGCTGCTTTTAAGATTCTCTCTTTTTTAGTTAAACTTTGGCATTTTAATTATGATGTGTCTTGGTGTGGGTTCATTTTTTGGGGGACTCTCTGAGCCTTCTCTTGTTGTGTGTCTATTTCTTTCACCAGATTAGGGGGAGATTTCCATAATTATTTATTCAAATAGCTTTTGACTTCTTGTTCTCTCTCTTCTCCTTCAGGTACCCCTATGACACGAATCTTTTTACATTTAATTTTGTTCCATAAGCTTCCTAAATTATTATTATAGTCTTGGCTTCTTTATTCTTTCCATTCTGATTGGATGTCCTTGATGTCCCCACTCTCTAAATCAGTGGTTCAATCTTCTTCTTCATCCACTCTCTTGATTACCTCTAATATACTCTTCTTCTCAGATAATATATTCTTCATTTCTGACTGGTTCCCTTCTATAATTTTCATTTCCATTTTTATGTTTTTTATCTCATTGTTAAAGTCCTTACTGAGTTCATCTACACTTTTGCTATGATCATTAAATATCTTTATAACCAGTGTTTCAAACTCTGCATCTGTTAGATTGCTTGACTCCATTATTTCTGAATCTCTGTTCTGTTCTCTTATATGGTTTCTGCTTCTTTATCTTCCCATTTTGGCTTCCTTCCTGTGTCCCTTGTGTGGGTTGTGTGAGTGTGTGCCTTCCTGTCATAGTCAAACCTTGGTTACTGTTTGCTTGTCAATGAAAGAGACTGATCCTGGGGCCAATTGGTTGTGATGACTGGCCATGGCCAATGGAGGAGCTGTTGCACAAGCGCTGATTTGCTTTATCAGGGCTCTGATGCCTTCTCTCTTTGCCCTTTGGGTGTGTTGTCCTCAAATTTGATCTCAGGTGTTACTCAGGCTCAAACCAAAGCCAGCCACTGGGAAGGCAAGTTGAGGCCTCCTGGGAAAGGCCCTGCCATAGACCAAGTCCATCTTCATCCCATGCACTGCCGGGGCCACATGGCATGAGCCACCAGACAATCCACAGATGGCTGCCACCCATACTGAGTTTGGAAGTGCCTTGAGGAGCTAAGCCACAACCTGAGGCCAGCTGCTAATAATGCCAGGCTTAGGGCTGCTCAGCAAGAGATATAGGCATGCCAATATATGCAACTTGTTTTGGTTTTGTAAAGCTTTGAAAAATTTTAAGAAATTCTGCAGCATGACTCAAGACAGCCTGCTTGTATGGAAAAGCCACTGGAAGCAGCTTGGTGGGCCTGCATGTTGGGAGGGATGGGGTCTCAATGAATCACCAGGGCAGGTGACCGGTATTAGCAACATTGATGGAGACTCACATAAGGTGCCTTCCTATGTCTGAAAGCTGGGCAAGGGAGTGTTAATCAAAAGTAAATACCCTTTGCCAGCACTTTGGTCTGGGAGAAAGCTCCCCTTCAGCCTTTGCTCTGAAGCCAGTCAACTTAGTTCCTCCCCATGTTTTCCCAGTACCTTTGGATTTGCTTCTGGAGCTCAGAGTGTGTGAGTCTATCAGCATGCAATTCCATGTGTGGGTTTCTTAAGAGGAAAGTCTGCAACTCCCTCAACCCTCTGTCTAACTTAGCCATAACCTTCCCTGGTTTTTATAGCCAGAAGTTGTGGAGACTTCTCTTCCTGGCACTGGAAACTGGGCTGGGAACCCCAGTGTAGGTCCAGGACCCCTTGCTTCTCTGGGGGGACTTTTGCAATTGAGATGTCCCTCCTGATTTTTAACTGCCACATGCAGGTGTGGGACTGGTTTATTCCGTGTCTCTGCCTCTCTTACCAGTTTCGGGATGGCCTTTTTTGTGTGTCCTCAGTTGTAGAAATTCTGCGACTTCAGGCAACTCCTCATGATGACTGTTCTGTAGTTTAATCGTAATATTGATGTGATTGTAAAAGGAGGCAGGCACAGCATTAACTTACTCTGCCATCTTTACCATAAGCCTCTTTTCATCACTTTATATATGTCACTCAACTGCTGTCTAACCTGCAGGAGAAATCAGTGGTTAATCTGATTAAGGATCCATTTTATATAATGAATTGCTTCTTCTTCATTTGAAGGTATTGTCTACGGTTCTCAACAGTTTGATTTTCATGTATCTCTATATGTGAACCTTTTGAGTTTATTTTACTTAGAGTTTGCTTGGCTTCTTGGATGAATAGATTTTTATCTTTCATCAGATTTGGAAATCTTTTGGCTATATTTATTCAAATATTCTTTCTCTCTCTCTTCTCCTCCTAAGACTCCCATTATGCATATATTAGTATTTTTGACCCATGGGTCTCTAGAGCAATGTTCCTGTTTTATTTATTTATTTTTCCTCCCTATTCCTCAAAATGGATAATCTCGACTGGCCTATCTTTAAATTTATCGATTCTTTCTTCTGCCACCTTAAATATTTGAGTCTCTAGTAAATTTTTTATTTCAGTTATTAATTAGACTTTACTCACAGAATTTCTATTTGGTTCTTTCAAAAAATAATTTCTATGTCATTATGGTTATTCTATAAATGGTAAGCCATACATATTCTTGTGTAGGCCATACTTTTCTGTTTCTTATATTCACATTTCTCATACTTGTTGTTGTTGAAAAATAGACATTTTAAATGTGGCAACTGGACATTTCATCCTTCCCTCTAGAATCTGTTGTTGTTATTTTTCTTGTTTATTTATTTAGTGGCTTTTCTGGATTAATTCTGAAAAGTCTGTATTTTTTGTTTGGCCACTGAAGTCTCTGCTCTATTAGCTTAGTGTTTAGTTAATGACTGAATAGATATTTTCTTAATTGTCTTAAACCAATAAGTCTCCCAGCCTCTACCAAGGAGTTCTCTGAAAGTGCTGTGGCACTCTTTGCACACTCAGGGAAGCATTTTACAACTCTGCTTTAGCTTTTATTCCCTGCTTTTGCAGATTTTTAAAGTATGTTAAATGTAAAAGATTAGAGCCTTCTCAGGTCTTTCCTGAGCATTCACATAGCCCTGCATATTCTGTATATATTTTTAGATTCTTAGGGACTATGCTCTTTATGGATATCCAAGTTTGAAAAATTTCCTTTAAAATTTTTTGGTCAGCTTTTTATTTGCCCCACCTGATATTGTCGTCTTAGGTATCTATATGTTAAACAGTGATTATTGGCTGTTTTGTTTTCAACTATTGCTCCAGGAAAAATGGCTGTTCATTATGAGCAAGCTCTGAGTCAGGTTAAATACAAACATGCCCAGAGAGTAGAGTTTTCCAGGGAACAGTGGACAGGTTAAATACGACACATTTCTGGGGACAGGGATTTGGTAGAGCTCTAAATCATTCTACCATCTTTAGTGGTTAATTAGATGCTGGTATTCACAGCTATATTTATTGTTAGGCAGTTGGTGTTTAAGACTGTTGTAGAACTTGAGAGAGAGTTAGGAATATGGAAAGTTAAAATGCTTCAGAGCCCACTTTTCTTAGAAAGATTCAGTTATTTTTCTTGGATGAATACTCCTTTTATCTTTGCCACCCTTTGGTTAACTTATATAGTTCTGAAAAAGTAGATTTTGAAAAATTTTGCCAAGTGTTCACATTGCTTTTATGGAGGAATTGACTTTTGGAGAGCCTTAATTCATTATTCAAGTAGTGAATTGGTCCACAAGCTCTCTTTAAATAGAGAATGACTATGTTTTTTTTTTTTGATTTGATTCAGAAAGGTGAATGGGAGAATCTAGAAGATAACTGGAAATCCCTGTCTGAACATCTGTTCCCATAACAGTCTTCAGGGATTCTACCATTGGGCCTAATGCTTCTGGAGCATACCCCTAGAAAGCTAGGAAAGGTTGACTGAATGTGCAATGGCTCTAGCCAAGCATGTTTTTACTGTAAAATATCTAAAGAACCACCTCTATTATTTTGTCTTCTGGTATCTATTTTCCTCTTGGAAATCTGACTGGGCTACATATTAGCACGTATCATTAGCTATGTGAATGATGCCTGGACTCCTTGAAGTCTATGACAAGTTCGATAGATTGTGATCTCCTAATTGTAACCTTTATAATTAGATGGTGGGAATGTGAAATAGGGCAGTTGCAGTGGAAAACCATTTCATGGTTCCTCAAAATGTTAAACATAGAAATGCTTTATGATCCAGCAACTTCACTCCTAGGTATATATCCAATAAAATTAAAGCAAGCATTTCAAAAAAACTTGTATACAAATGTTTATAACAGCACTATTTCCAATAACCAAAAAGGTGAAAACAACCCAAATGTCTATCAACTGATGAATGGATAAAGCAAATGTGGTATATCTCTAAAACAGAGTATTGTACAGCCATATAAATACTGATACATGTTACTACATGGGTGAATCTTGAAGATATTATGCTAAGTGAAGAAAGCCAGACAGAAAAGACCACTTAGTGTATGATTCTTTATATACGAAATATCCAGAACAGGCAAATCCAATAGAAACAGAAAACAGATTAGTGGTAGCCAGGGGTTGAGAGGAGATAGGTAATGGGAAATGACTTTTGGGGTGATAAAGATTGCCTGAAACTAGATAGTGGTAACGGTCGCACGGCATTGTGAATGTGCTAAATGACATTGTACTAACTTATACACTTTAAAATGGTTAAAACAATAAATTTTCACATTATGTGTATTTAACCACAATAAAAAAAATGGGTTGTGATGTATTGGGGATCAGGACTATGCATCAAATATATATATATATATGAAGTTTATCATAATTCCTAGAAGAGTGTCTGACTAGAGATCCTCAATAAATTTATTTAATGAGCGAATTATGGTATACTAGTTTCTTAATGTCTTCAGTCTTAAGGATATACTGAAGATCTGGCCATCTGTAATTGAGTTCTGGTTCTTTCACTTAACTTAGTTATTATTATTGTTATTAACTTATATCCAAGCATTATTATCAACTGTTGAATGTATGTGCTAAAAAATCTTTACAAGTGGTTAGGAAAAAAATGTGTGTATAAAAGCAAGGTCAAATTATTGTGGAACATGAAAAGGAGAGTATTTTATTCCAAAGTCTCTTTTTTAACCAACAACTGACAGGAAGCCAAAAGACTAGTTGGGACATCTGAAGGTGTATAATAATGCTGGTTGATTGGGTGTAAAAGTTAAATTTGGGGGTTTGGTAATAGAAAGCCTATTGTTACACACTTCTAAACCACTTCCTACAAACTAATCATAGATAATATAGATTATATTTCTATCTCTATTTGCTATTTCTTTCCTTTACTTCTCAACTCGTTTAAGAATTTAATTAGAGATTAAAGTGGTGATATTTACTTCCAAGAAACCTCCTAAACAATATGTTATAATCTGCTAAATATTTATTACTGATGCTGTTTAAGCGATAGAAGTGTATTTAAGAAAAACAATACCAGGAATTTGTTTTTGATGTAGGTAATATTTTACGTGTAAAATAATTATAAAACTAATACATGTTATAGAACTTTTAGAAATTACAGAAAAATATAAAA
>NW_011889496.1:719225-758977 GCF_000151845.1 Pteropus vampyrus | reverse complement strand
ATTCCTAGTAGAGTGTCTGACCTACTAGAGATACTCAATAAATTTATTTAATGAGCGAATTACAGTATACTAGTTTCTTAATGTCTTCAGTCAGAAGGATATACTGAAGATCTGGCCATCTGTAATTGAGTTCTGGTTCTTTCACTTAACTTAGTTATTATTATTGTTATTAATTTATTATAACAAGCATTATTATCAACTGTTGAATGTATGTGCTAAAAAAGTCTTTACAAGTGGTTGGGAAAAAATGTGTGTATAAAAGCAAGGTCAAATTATTGTGGAACATGAAAAGGAGAGTATTTTATTCCAAAGTCTCTTTGGGAACCAACAAGTGACAGGAAGCTAAAAGACTAGTGGGGACACCTGAAGGTGTATAATAATGCTGGTTGATTGGGTGTAGAAGTCAAATTTGAGGGTTTGGTAATAGAAAGCCTATTGTTACACACTTCTAAACCACTTCCTCCAACCTAATCATAGATAATATAGATTATATTTTTATCTCTATTCACTATTTCTTTGCTTTACTTCTCAACTTGTTTAAGAATTTAATCAGAGATTAGAGTGGTGATATTTACTTCCAAGAAACCCCCTAAACAATATGTTATAATCTGGTATTGCAATCTACTAAATATTTATTACTAATGCTGTTTAAGTGATAGGAGTGTATTTAAGAAAAATAATACCAGAAATTTGTTTTTGATGTAGGTAATATTTTACGTGTAAAATAATTATAAAACTAATACATGTTATAGAACTTTTAGAAATTACAGAAAAATATAAAATAAATCATAATCTTGGAGAAAATAATTTTAAAGCATTATTTAAGATTTCCTTAGAAATTTGTTTTTATATACATACATATCTATTTACCTTTTAATAGTTACATTTTTGTAAGTAAATATTTAAAAAGTTAAAATTATGCCACATAAGATTACATTCGACTTTTTCATTGATGTTATAATTATTAAATATCATCCTTATTTTTTTGAAAACATGATTTTACTACCTGCATAATATTTTACCTCATTGCAGAACCATATTTTACTTACATCTTCCTCTGGTTTGGGCTATTTACATTGTTTTTAATATTTTATTAAAAATGATTATTTGGATATTTGTGTTTATTACATCTTCATGAATTACCTTCTTAATACAGATTCCTAATTTTGAAATTAGAGAGCCAAAGGGACTGAATATTTGCAAATTGACTTTCAGAGTTTAAAATAATTTATACAATCACAGGCACTATGATAAGAATTCTTATTTCTTTACACTGTTATCCACAATGAGTAATATTTTTTGTAGCAATAACCGATTTAAATGTTGGGGTATCTTAACGGTATTCAAATATTTCTTTAAAATATTTGTTTTAAATATAACTGAGGCTTTTTGGCTAATATATTAGATTCTTAGGGCTACCCAAAGTACTCAAACCTAGATGACTTAAAACAATAGAAATGTATTGTCTAAGAGTTCTGGAGCCTAGAAGTCTGAAATCAAGGTTTTGTCAAGACCATGTTCTCTCTGATAGCTTTGTGGAGAATGCTTCTTTGCCTCTTCTAACATCTGGTGTTTTCCAACAATCATTGGCATTTCTGAGCTTTATTCCAATGTAGATGCATTATTCCAGTAACATGACCATCTTCTTCCTGTCTTCACATTGTCTTATTTCTATGCATGTCTGTGTCCAAATTTCCCCCCTTTACAAGGACATCAGTCATTGAATTTGAGCCTACCCTAATGTCCTCCATTTTACTTTGATTACCTCTGTAAAGACCCTATTTCCAAATAAAATCACATTCTGAGGTATTAGATGTTAGAAATTCAACATATCTTTTTCTTAGGGGAGGGCACAATTTAAACCATAACAACTACTACATCTTTTTTGTTCATTATATTTATATTCTTAATCAGGGGTCCCCAACCCCGCAGGCTGCATACAGTACTGGTCTGTGGCCTGTTAGCAACCAGGCCACACAGCAGGAGGTGGGCAAGTAAACAAAGCTTAATCTGTATTTGCAGCCATTCTCCAGCACTAACATCACTGCCTCAGCTCCACTTCAGATCATCAGGCATTAGATTCTCATATGAGCACTGACTGGTCCCTGGTGACAAAACGTTGGGACCACTGTTCTTGATCATTTTTCCATTAAGAGAGTTTTACAGGTTTATTTAATTTTTAAAATTTTTTTTCTATTTAAGGATATCATATATTATTATATACATAGTAAATATTTTCATTTGTTATTTGTTATAAATTTTATCTGCCATTTTTAAAAGCTTTTATACATTATTCATTACATTATTTTTATCTTTTTATTTTACTTTTCCAGGCTAAATAGTATGTTAAAAAGCATTTCCCTAAATTAAGAGTAGAAATATTGTTTTATATTAAACTCTTATCCTTTTTGAAATTTATTTTGGTTAGCTGTATGAAGAAAGTATCTATCTTCCTCTTTTCTTTCCTTCCTCGCTCCTTTTCTCTCTTTCTTCTTTATAACAAGTAATTTTTGTAAAATGTTTTAAACTTTTCTGCTGACCTAGAAGTAGAGGCTACTTCTTGGAAATACAATTCTCTAGCTGTTTGTGCATACACACACAGTTTGTGCACACACAGACAACACATGGGAGAGCAATGTTAAAGTACTGAGGGTTGATAGATACCCCAAGGCAAGAGTATTGGAGAAAATATGTAGTAATCATCTCCTGATTCAGGCCTGAAGAGATACTATAATTTTTTTTTAATTACTCAAAACCTCATTTTCCCTGGGTCCAATTTATTTACAAAGTATGGTCTTCTTGAGGGCTGACTTTACTTCACGGTTTCTCAGACAGTAAATGATGGAGTTGAGGAGTGGGACAGTGACAGTGTAGAGAAGAGATACCACTTTGTTGGAATTGTAGGTATACATAAGCTTGGGGTGAGCATAAGTGAAAAGTGTCGTGGAATAGAAGAGAATTACAATTGTCAGGTGAGAGGCACAGGTGGAAAAAGCTTTTTGGAGGCCATTAGAAGAAGGGATCCTGATAATGGTTGTGATAATAATGACATAAGATGCCACCACTGCACAAAGGGGAACAGCAATGACCATGAGGGCCAAGAAGAAGTCCACCAGCTCAGCTTGTGAGGAATCTTCACAGGAGACATTGAGGAGTGGAGAGATATCGCAAAAGTAGTGATTGATACGTGGCGTGCCACAGTGGTGAAGTTGGGCTATAAAAACCATGTTAATCATGGCAGTCATGAGTCCACAGAACCAGCATCCTTCAGCCAATGTACCACAAAGCTGGTTGGTCATGATGACTGAGTAGCGTAGTGGATTACAAAGATCAACTTTAAGTTGATCTTTACTTCTTTGTGACCATGGTATATATGTACCATGTTCACTACCCAACTTTACTTCTTTGTGACCATGGTATATATGTACCATGTTCACTACCTAACTACAACTATACTACTTATCATAGGCTCAAAGAAGACAAACTGTTTTTTAAAAATAAATAAAATAAAAACTCTGAAGAATCAATTATTTAAATAAAAAATATTCTCTTTATAATAATAAATTAAGAACTGGCCAAGATTTTATTTTATTTTTTTCACTCAGCCATTAAAAAAAAAAAAAAACTAAAATCTTGCCATTGTAAAATGTGGATGGCCCTAGAGGATATTGTGCTGAGTGGAGTCAGACAGAAAAAGACAAATGCCATATGATTTCACTTACATGTGGAATCTATAGAATAAAACAAACAACATAGAAACAAACTCATAGATCCAAAGAACATTTTGATGGCTGGTAGATGGGAGAGAGATTAGGGAGTGGGTGAAAAAAAGGAAATCATTAAGAAATATAAATTAGTAGTTACAAAATGATCATGAAGATGTAAAGTATAGCATAAAGAATATAGTTAATAATATTGTAATAACTATATATGGTGTCAATAGGTACTAGATTTGTTGGGGTGATCATTGTTTTATTTACATAAATGTCTAATCACCATGATGTGCTCTTGAAACCAATATAAAATCATATGCCAATTGTAATTAAAAATAAAAATAATATTTAAAAAAGAAATATAAATTGATAGTTACAAAATAGTCATGGGGATGTATAGTATAAGGAATATAGTCAATAATATTGTAATAACTATGTGACAGACGGGTACTAGATTTATTAAGGTGATCACTTCACAAGTTATATAAATGTCTAATCACTGTTGTACACCTGAAACTATATAGTATTGTATATCAGCTGTAATTGAAAAATTTTTAAAAAAATTATTTTAAAAAAGTTGGCAAATTCCCCTTTTTGCAATATCTGAGAATTTTCCTCCAACTCACCATTTTCTCAGTGATGTAACTATGACTCTTTTCCTAGTCTTGTCATGGATGGTCAGCTTGCACTGACTGAGAAAAGAAATCATGCAGACTGGGAGGAGAAAGGCAATGTCCTTAAACCTAGAGTTGTGCCAGTCTGGTTTTTGTCTACGCTCAGCTTTAAGAAGGCACAGAAGAGCTATTTGTGCTTCTACCTGCCTCCAAGCTACAGGAGTTGCATGAACCAACTCCCTGCCATCCTCAGGGAATCTCATAATAAACACAGGCCTTAGGAAAGCATTTAGTTTGTCCAGGGCTCAAGAGGATCCCTAGAGAATATTAAGGGAAAAACTAGCAATCTAAGTGGAAGAATGAGGTAGAGGACTTGAAACACATTGCCATCCTCCCCCACTAGACTCTGAGAAAAGAGAAAGATGAAGGGACAACTGTGTGTGTGTGTGTGTGTGTGTGTGTGTGTGTGTGTGTGTGTCCTCTTCTCTTTCTGAAGAATGGTTTCAAAATAATAAGATTCTCTGGGGAGAGATAGTGCTATAACACAAGTCATTCAGCAGAAAATTAGAATGGTATTTACCCATATGGATATGAGTATACTACACCCATCCCCCCCCCCACACACAAACTTGAAACACTCTCAGATATTGTGCACTTAAGTATTAGCTCTATATACAAATGTGGCTCTCATGCATCAATAGCTCAGTAAATATGAACAAAAATATACTGGATTCAGAAGACACCTGTATTTTCAAGAAGGAGAAAGCACACATGTATATTTACTCATTATCTTAACAAGCACATGTTCAGAAGTACAGACAAGGTATTCAGAGAAGGTAAATGATAGTAAAACTGAATATGGAGACCATGCTGCACACAACCATTATAATATTGACTACATTCTTTATGTTATACTCTAAATGTCTGTTTTTGTATCTACTAATTTGTACTTTATCCATTCACCTTTTTTTCCCAGTCCCCCCGTCCCCTCCCTTCTGGCAATCACCAGTTTGTTCTCTGTATCTGTGAGTCTGTTTTCATTTAGGTTTTTTTTTGTTTGTTTCTTTTGTTCCTTAGTTTTGCATATAAATGATATCATATGAATTTGTTCCTCTGACCTATTTCACTTAGCATAATACTCTCTAGGTCCATATATCACAACTTCTTTTTCCAATCATCTATTGATGGGCATGTAGGTTGCTTCCATATCTTGTCTATTGTAAATAGCACTGCAGTAAACATAGATGTGCATATATCTTTTAGAGCTAGTGTTTTGGTTTTCTGTAGAAAAATATCCAGAAGTGCAATTGCTGAGTCATAGGTAGTTTTATTTTAAATTCTTAAATTAAACTTATTGGTGCGACATTGGTTAATAAAATTATATAGGTTTCAAGTCTATAATTCCATAATATATCATATGTATATTGCATTGTATGTTCGCCACTCAAGTTAAATCTCCTTCCATTACTATATATTTGACTCCCTTTACTCTATCTGCCTTCTCCATCCCCTCTTTCCCTCTGGTAACCACTAAACTGTTTTCTGTGTCTATGAGTTTTTGTTTGTTTGTCTTGTTCTTTTGTTGCTTTCAGTTTTATATCCCACATATAAGTAAAATCATATGTTCTCGAGATTTTGTCTTATTTCTATTTTTGATTAAATTCATTGGGGTGACATTGGTTAATAAAATTATATAGGTTTTAAGTGTACAATTCAATAAGACATCATCTGTATATTGCACTGTGTGTTTACAAATCTCCTCCTGTCACTATATAGTTGACTCCTTTTATCCTTATCTACTTCCGCTCCCTGTTTTCTGTCTAGAAACTACTAAACTGTTGTCTGTGTCTATGAGTTTTTGTTTGTTTGTCTGTTCATTTGTTTGCTTTCAGTTTTATATTTCACACATGAATAAAATCATATGTTTCTTAACTTTTTCTGTCCGACTTACTTTTATTTTTAATTTTTTGATGAACCTTCAAACTGTTTTCTATGGTGGATATACCAATTCTACGGTGTATGAGAGTTCCCTTTTCTCCACATTCTCACCAACACTTTTTTGTTGTTGTTGTATTGAAGATAGCCATTCTAATAGGTATGAGGTTTTATTGTGGTTTTGATTTACATTTCTCTTATGATTAGTGATGTCGAGCATCTTTTTTATATGTCTGTTGGCCACCTGTCTATCCTCTTTGGAGAAATGCTTATTCAGGTCCTCTGCCCATTTTTAAATTGAATTGTTTGTTTTTCAGGTGTTGAGATGTATCAGTTCTTTATAAATTTTAAATATTAACCCTTTATCAGATATAGCATAGGCAAATATCTTCTCCCATTCAGTAGGTTATCTTTTCGTTTTGTTGATGATTTCCTTTGTTGTGCAAAAACTTTTAAGTTTGATGTGATCCTATTTGCTTATTTTGTCCCATTTGCTTGCCTTGCCTGAGAAGATACATCAGAAAAAATATTACTAAGAGCAATGTTAGTTTACTGCCTATGTTTTATTTTCAGAGTTTTATGGTTTCAAGTTTTACATTTAAGTCTTCAATTTATTTTGAGATTATTCATATATATGGTGTAAGAACGTGGTCCAGTTTCATTTTTGCATGTATTAGTTCAGTTTTTCTAATACCTTTTATTGAATAGACTGTCTTTACTTCATTGTGTATTTTTTTCCTTATTTGTCATAGATTAAATGACCATATAGATGTGAATTTATTTTTGTGCTCTCTATTATCTTCCATTAATCTATGAGTCTGTTTTTATGCCAGTACATTCTATTTTGATTACTATAACCTTGTAATATAGTTTGAAATCACGTAGTGTGATTCCTCTAACTTCTTTCTCATGATTGCCATGGCTATTCAGGGTTTTTATGGTTCCATATAAATTTTAGGATTATTTGTTCCAGTTCACTGAAAAATACCATTGGCATTTTGATAAGGATTGCATTGCATGTGTAAATTGCTTTGAGCACTATGAACATTTTAACGATGTTAATTCTTTCTATCCATGAGCACGGTATAGGTTTCCATTTATTTGTGTCTTCAATTTTTTTCTTCAAGGACATAATTTTCTGAGTACAGATTTTTACATCTTTGGTTAAATTTATTTATAGGTATGTTATTGTTTTTAGTGCAATTATAAATGACATTGTCATCTTAATTTCTCTTTCTGAATGCAACCGATTTCTGAATATTAATTTTGCATTGTGTTGCTTTACTAAATTTATTTCTCAACTTTGGTAGTTTTTTTGGTAGAATCTTTAGGGTTCTACATATATGTTATCATGTCATCTGCAAATAATGACAGTTTTACTTTTTCTTTTTCTTTTTTCTTTTAATTTGGATGCCTTCTCTTTTTCTTGTCTCATCGCTGTGGCTAAGACTTTCAATACTATGTTAAATAAAAGTGGTAAAAGTGGACCTCCTTACCTTGTTCCTGATATTAAGAAAAACACTTTTAGCTTTTCTCTGTTGAGGATGATGTTAGCTGTGGGTATGTCATATATGGCCTTTTTTATGTTGAGGTATATTTCCTCTATTCCCACTTTTCTGATTTTTTATCATAAATGGATGATGGATCATATCAGATGCTATTCTCCATCTACTGATATGATCATATAATTTTTATTTTTCAGTTTGTTAGTGTGGTGTAACACATTAATTGTTGTGTGGATATTGAATCAATCTTGAATTCTGGGAATAAATCCTACTTTATCATGGTGTATGATCTTTTTAATGTATTGCTGCATTTTGTTTGCTGATATTTTCTTGAGGATTTTTGCACCTATGTTTTTCAGGGATGTTGGCCTATAAATTTTTTTTTTTGGTAATATTTTTGTCTGATTTGGGAATCAAGATAATGGTGCCCTCATAAAATAAACTTTGTAGCCTTCTCTCCTCTGGAATTATTTGGAATAGTTTCAGAAGTATAGATATTAATTCCCTTTTGAATGTTTGATGAAATTCGCCTGTGAAGCCAACCAGTTCTGGACTTTTGATTGTGAATATTTTTTGATTACTGATTCGATTTTTTAGTAGTAGTAAGTCTATTCAGATTTTCTGTTTCTTCTTGATTCAGACTGATAAGATTATACATTTTTTGGAATTTATCCATTTCTTTCAGATTGTCGAATTTGTTTGCCATACAATTGTTAGTAGTATTTTCTTATAATCCTTTGTATTTTCATGGTGTCAGTTGTCACTTTTTCTCTTTCATTTCTGATTTTATGTATTTGGGTCCTCTTTCTTCTTATCTTAAAAAGTCTGGTTAAGGTTTATCAATTTTATTTATCTTTACAAAGAACCAGCTTTTGATTTCATTGATATTTTATATTGAGTTTTTAAACTCTATTTTGTTTATTTTTACTGTAATTGCTATTTTTTCCTTCACGCATTTTTGGCTATTTGCTGTTTTTATCTAGATCCTTTAGGTGTAAGTTTAGATTGAGTTTTTTTAAAATTAAAATTATTGGCGTGACATTGGTTAATAAAAGTAAATAAGTTGCAAATGTACAATTCAAAATGTCTTATATATGTATATGTATATATATGTATGTGTGTACATATATATACACATACATACATATGTATATCACATATATATATTTCATTGTGTGTTTACCACCCAAAGTTAAATTTACTTCCTTCACCAAATACTTGACCCCTTTACCCTTATCTACCTCCCCCCCTGCACTTTCTTCTGGGTAACCAAAAATCACAGTCCATTTCCATAAGTCTCTCTTTGTCATATATGTTTATTGCTTTCAGTTTTGATTCTCACATATGAGTAAACTCATATGGTTTTCAACATTTTCTGTCTGACTTTTTTCCTTAACGTGATTACCTCAAGATCCACCCATTTGTCACAAATGGCAGTGTTTCATCTTTTCTTATGGCCAAGTAATATTCCATTGTATATATGTACCACCCCTTCTTTATCCAATTATCTTTCATAGGACAGTTTGGTTACTTCCACATCTTGGCCACTGTGAATAATACTGCTATGAAGATCAAGGTGCAAATAACTTTGCGGATAAATGTTTTCAGGTGTCATGGGTAAATTTCCAGAAGAGAGATTGTTGGGTCATATACTAATTCCATTCTTAACATTTTGAGGAAACTCCATACTGTTTTTCATCTTGGTTATACCAATTTACATTCCCACCAACAGTATATGAGCATACCTTTTCCCCCACAACCACTCCAACACTTATTACTTGTTCTGTTGATGATAGCCATTCTAACAAGTGTGAAAGTAGTATCACATTGCATTTTTGATTTGCATTTCTCTAATAGCTAGTAAAGTTGAACATTTTTTCATATGTCTATTGGCCAATTGTATATCTTCTTGAGAGGACTGTCTCTTTAGGTCTTCTGCCTTTTTTTTTTTAAAAAAAATCAGATTGTTTGTTTTATTTATTGTTAAGTTGTATGAGTTTCTTATATATTTTGGATATTACACCCTTATCAGAGGCATTGTTTGCAAATTTATTCCTCTATTCGGATGATTGCCTCTTTGACTTGTTGATGATTTCTTTCTTTTTCTTTCTTTCTTTTTCTTTTTTTGCTGTGTAGAAGCCTTTTAGTGTGATATAGTCTCATTCATGTATATTTGCTTTTACTTCTCTTGCCTTTCAGGTCAAATTTACAAAATTCTCTCTAAATACAAGGTTCATGAGTTTAGTAACAATGTTTTCTTTTGTGCATTTACTGTATCAGGTCTCATATTTAGGACCTTCATTTATTTTGAGTTAATTTTGGTGTGTGGTGACAGCAGCCTAGTTTCATTCTTTTACATAGAGTTTTCCAATTTTCCAAGTATCATTGATTAAAGAAGATTTCCTTTCTCCATTGTATGTTTTTGGCTCCTTTGTTGAAAATTATTTGCCTATATATGTGGGGCTTTATTTCTGGACTCTCAATGCTCTTTCATTTATTTGTATATCTGTTTTTCTGCCAATACAATGCTGTGTTATTATTGTCACTTTGTAGTATAATTTAAAGTCAGGCAGAGTGATACCTCTGGCATTCCGCCCCACTCCCCCAGGATTGCTTTGCTTATTGGAGATCTTTTGTGCTTTCATACAAATCTGATTATTTTTTGTTTTATTTCTTTAAAAAATCTCATTGAAATTATGATTTCGATTCAATTAAATCTGTATAATGTTTTAGGTAATAGCTCATTTTAACTATGTTGATTCTTCCAATCCATGAACCCAGGATATTTTTCTATTTCTTTGGCTCTTTTTTATTTCTTGTAATAATGTCTTAGTTTTGTTGTATAGTTTCCTCACATACTTCTTTAAGTTTATTTTTAGGTATTTTATTCTTTTGTTCGCAATTGCAACACGATTTTTTTTCTCTGAAAATTCATTGTTAGTGTATACTATGGATTTTTGAACAATTGATTTTGTATTGTGAAACTTTACTGTATTCATTTATTATTTAAATATATTTTAAGTGGGTGGTTAGGGTTTTTTTTAATAGAGAGAATCATGTTATCTGCAAAAAGTGAGTTTGACTTCTTCATTCCCGATTTGGATGCCTTCCAATACTTTCTCTTGTGTGATTAATTTAGCTAGGACTTTCAATACAATATTGAATAATAGAGGAGATACAGGATAATCTTGTCTTGGCCCTGACCTTAGAGGAAAGATTTTTAGTTTTTCACTATTAAGTAGGATGTTAGCTGAGGTTTTGTCATATAGGCCTTTATTATGTTGAAGTACTTTTCTTCTGTAACCATTTTATTAAGTGTTTTAATCATAAAAATGTGCTGTGTCTTGTGTAATACTTTTTCTGCATCTATTGATATGATCATATAATTTTTATACTTAATTTTATTTATGTTGTGTATCATATTAATCGATTTGCATGTGTTAAAGCATCTTTGTGCCACTGGGATGAAGCCCACTCGTTCACGGTATATAATCTTTTTAATGTATCATTATATTGGATTTACTAGTATTTTATTCAGGATTTTTGCACAGGTGTTCTTTATTGGTCTATAGTTTCCTTTTTGTGTGCATTATCTTTACCAGGATTGGTAATAGGATAATTTTAGCCTAATAAAATGAGTTAGAAAATATTGACTCTTCTTCAAATTTATGGAAAAGTTAGAGAAGCATTGCTATTAAATTTTCTTTGAATGTTTGGAAGAATCCACTGGTGAAGCCATCTGGTCCTGAACTTTTACTTTTTGGGAGATTTTTGATGACTGTTTCAATTTCCATACTGTCGATCAGTCTGTTTAGATTTTCCAATTCTTTATGTTTCAGTCTAAGAAGGTTGTATATTTCTAAACAGTTGTTCATTTCTCTAGGTAAGTCAATTTGGTCATATAATTTTTCATAGTATTCTTATATGAAAATTTGTATTTTGTTGGTACCTGTCATAACTTCTCTTCATCCCTGATTTTGTTTATTCGTGTCCTTTCTCTTTTTTCTTTAGCGAGTCTAGCCAAGGGGTTATCAATTTTATTGATCTACTCAAAGAGCCAGCTCTTTATTGAATTTTTATTGTCTTTTTGTTTTCAATTTTATTTAATTCTACTCTAATTTTGATTATTTCCTTTCTTCTGCCGACTTTGAGCTTCATTTGTTCTTTATCTAGTTTTTAAAGATATAATGTTAGGTTTTATATTTGTGCTTGTTTTTGTTTCTTGACATAGGCCTGTAATGATATGAATTTTCCTGTTATTACAGTTTTTGCAGTGTCCCAAATGTTTGGTTACGTTGTACTTTCATACTCATTTGTTTCTATGAATCTCTTAATCTCTCCTTTTATTTCTTCTCCGACCTAGTCATTCTTCAGCAGCATGTTATTTAATTTCCATTTATTTATATTTTTTATGCTTTCTTTTCACAGTTGATTTCCAGTTTCAAGGCATTATTTTCAGAGAATATGCTTGATATGATTTCAATCTTCTTAAATTTGTTGAGGCTAGTTATATGTTTCAATTTTTGGTCTATCCTTAAGAATGCTCCATGTACACTAATAAATGTTTAAGCTGCTGTTTTAGAATGAAAGACTCTACAAATATTGATTATCTCCGATTAATATAATGTGTCATTTAAAGATAATCTTTTTTATTGATTTTCTTTTTGGATGATCTATCCATAGGTGACAGTGCAGTATTTAGTAACCCTACTCTGTGTTTCTATCAGTTTCTCAAGTTAGTTCTGTTAGAATTTGTCTTATTTATTTTTGTGTTCTGTGATGGGGAGTATATATGTAAAGCTACAGCTAGAGCTAGAGATAGAGATAGATAAAAGTTATGTCTTCGTAATGTATTGTCCCCTTGATCATTATAAAGTGCCATCTTTTTTGCTTGTTACCTTTTTATATCTTGAAGTCTATTTCATCAGATATAAATATGGCTACACTGCTTTTCTCTGGATGCCATTTGCTTGGAGTATTGTTTTCCACCTTCTCAATTTGAGGCTACATTTGTCCTTGCAGCTGAGATGTATCTCTTGAAGGCAGAATATGGTTGAGTTTGTTTTCTGATCCAATCTGCTATTCTATGCTTTTTTATTGATGAGTTCAGTGTATTGTATTTAGGATAATTATTGAAATATGAGATTTTTATATGATATCATTTACATGATATAAACCTAAAAGCAACAAATGAACAGGACAAAAATACAGAGATTCATGAACATGGACAATAGAATAGTGGTCACCGGAGGGGAGGGGAAGAGAGAGGAGGAGGGAAGTAGATGGGGTAAATAGTGTCAAATATGAGATGATGGAAAGAAATCTAACTATAGGTGGTGAGCACACAATGCACTATCTATATCTATATCTATATCTATATCTATATCTATCTATATCTATATCTATATCTATATCTATATCTATATCTATATCTATATCTATCTATACATATACATATACAAAACTTACTGTTAAATTGTACCCCTGAAACATAGATTTTGTTAATCAATGTTACCATAATAAAAAAAAAGGAAAAATAGGAAAAAGAAATATGAAGTATTTGTTTCACTTTTATTATTTATTTATTTATTTATTTATTTATTTATTTATTTATTTATTTATTTATTTTAAATAAATTTATTTATTTATTTTATGGTTGCGTTGGTTAACGAAATCCAATAACTTTCAACTGTACACATTAACAATAAGGCATATATATATTTACACCGCGTGTTCACCTCCCATAGATAGATTTATGTCACCACATATATAACCCCTTTTACCTTGTCTACATCCACCCCTCGCCCATACCCTCTGGTAACCACTAGTCTATTGTCCATGACCATGAGTCTCTGTTTGTTTATCCTGTTCATTTGTTGCTTTTAGCTTTATATCGCACATATAAGTGATATCATGTGATTTTTCAGCTTTTTCTGCCTGGTTTATTTTGCTTAGCATGATGATCTCGAGGTCCATCTATGTTGTCACAAATGGCAGTACTTCATCTCTTCTTATGGCTGAATAATATTCATTCGTATATATGTACCACAGTTTCTTTAGGCAATCATTTATCGTAGGACACTGTCATTGCTCCCATGTCCTTGCCACCATGAATAATGCTGCTATGAACATTGATGTGCAAATACCATTTCAGATATAGGTTTTTGAGTCTTTGGGGTAAATACCCAGTAGAGGGACTACTGGATCATATGGTAGATCAATTCATAGTTTTTTGAGAAACCTCCATGCTGTTTTCTATGGTGGCTGTACCAATTTGCAGTCCTATTAGAGGCGTATGAGGGTTTTTCTCCACATTCTCTCCCATATTTGTTATTGCTTGTCTGTTGATTATAGGTATTCTAACAGGTGTGAGATGGCATCTCATTGTGGTTTTGATTTTCATTTTACTGATAGCTAGTGATGTTGAACATCTTTTCATATATTTGTAGGCCATTCGTATGACCTCTAGGGAGTAGTGTCCATCCAGGTCCTCCGCCCATTTTCTGATTGTATCGTTTGTTGTTGTTGTTGTTATTAAGTTGTATGAGTTCTTTGTATATTTTAGATTAGAACTTTATCAGAGGCATTGCTTGAAAATATATTTTCAGTTTCAGATGGTTGTCTTTTTACCTTGTTGATGGTTCTTGTCTAAGCAGAAACTTTTTAGTTTGATGTAGTCTCAATCATTTATTTTTACTTTTACTTCCCTTGTCTTTGAGGTCAAATTCATAAAATCCTAAGTCCAAGATCCTTGAGTTTAGTTCTTATGTTTTCTTCTGTGCATTTTATTGTTTCAGGTCTTATATACAGGTCCTTCTCCATTTTGAGTTAATTTTGATGTGCGGTGATAGACAACAGTCTAGTTTCATTTTTTTGCAGGTGGCTTATCAGTTTTCTCAGCATCATTTATTGAAGAGGCATTCCTTTCTCCACTGTATGTTTTTGGATTTTTTGTTGAAAATTATTTGCCCACATAATATGGGTTTACTTCTGGACTCTCGATTATATTCTACTGGTCTGTGTGTCTATTTTCCTGCCAATACCATGCTATTTTGATTACTGTCACTTTCTATTATAGTTTGAAGTTGGGCAGAATGATGCCTCCAGCCTTGTTCTTTGTTCTCAGAAGGCTTTGGCAATTTGGGGTCTTTGAGTTTCCATACAAATCTGATGATATTTTTTGTTCTATTTCTTTAAAAAAATGCCAATGAGATTTTGATGGAGATTGCATTCAATCTGTATATATACATGTTTTAGGTAATATGGTCATTTTAATTATGTTGATTCTTCCAATCCAAGAACACGGAATACGTTTTTATTTCTCTGTATCTTCTTCCATTTCTTTTAATAGGGTCTTGTAGTTTTCATTATATAGATCCTTCATATATTTTGTTAGATTTATTGCTAGGAATTTTATTCTTTTTGTTGCAATTGCAAAAGTAATTATGTTTTCCACTTCTTTCCCTGGCTCTTCATTATTAAATATAGGAATGCTATGAATTTTTGAACATTGATTTTGTATTCAGAAACTTTACTGTATTTGCTTATTGTTTCTATTAGTGTTCTCGTGGATTCTTTAGGGTTTTCTATACAGAGAATCATGTCATTTGCAAATAGTGACAGTTTGACTTCTTAATTTCCTATTTAGATGCCTTTTATATCTTTCTCTTGTTTGATTGCACTTGCTAGGACTTCAATAAAGATGCCTTTATTATGTTAAGATATTTTCCTTCTATATTGATTTTGTTAAGTGTTTGATCATAAATGTATGCTGTATCTTGTTGAAGGCATTTTCTGCATCTATTGATATGATCGTATGATTCTTATTTTTTAAATTTGTTTATGTGGTGTACCACATTAATTGATTTGCATGTGTTGAACCATCCCTGTGCCCCTTGGGTGATGCCCACTTGATCGTGGTGCATAATCTTTTTAATATGTTGCTGTATTCAGTTCACTAGTATCTTATTTAGGATTTTTGCATCTGTGTTCATGAGAGATATTGGTCTGTAGTTTTCTTTTTGTGTGTTATCTTTACCAGGTTTTGGTATCAAGGTAATATTGGCCTCATATAATGAGTTAGGAAGTATTGCTCTTCAATTTTTTGGAAGAGTTCGAGAATAGTTATTAAATCTTTGAATATTTGGTAGAATTCACTGGTGAAGCCATCTGATCCTGGAGTTTTACTTTTTGGTAGGTTTTTGATGATTGTTTTAATTTCCATACTGCTGTTCAGTCTATTTAGATTTTCCAGTTTTTCTTGATTCAGTCTAGGAAGATTGTATCTTTCTAAGTACTTGTCCATTTCTTCTAGGTTATTAAATTTGGTGTTACATACTTTTTCATAGTATTCTTGTATGATCCTTTATATTTCTGCAGTGTCTGTGGTAATTTCTCCTCTTTTATCTCTGATTTTCTTTATTTGTGTCTGTTCTCTCTTTTTTCTTTAGTGAGTCTAGACAAGGGTTTTTCAATTTTATTAACCTTCTCAAAGAATCAGCTCTTTGTTGTGTTTATTTATTTTTTATTTTTTATTTTTTCAATTTCAGTTGATTTTGCTCTAATTTTGATTATTTCTCTTTCTGCTGATTTTAGGTTTCATTTGTTCTTCCTTTTCTAGTTTTTTAAGATGAAGCATTAGGTTATTTATTTGGGCTTGTTCTTGTTTTTTGAGATAAGCCTGTAATGATATAAACTTTCCTCTTATTACTGCTTTTGTCATTTCCAAATGTTTTGATATGTTGTAATATCATTATCATTCATTTCTATGTATCTCTTGATCTCTCTTTTTATATCTTCCCTGCCCCACTTATTTTTCAGTAGAATATTGTTTAATCTCCATGTGTTTCTGGTTCTTCCTGATTTCTTTTTGCTGTTTATCTCTAGTTTCAAAACATTACGATCAGAGAATATAGTTGGTATCATTTCAACCGTCTTATATTTGGTGAGGCTATCTCCGTGTCCCAGTTTGTGGTCAATTCTTGAGAATGTTCCATATGCCCTAGGGAAGTATGTATAAGCAGTTGTTTGGGGATGGAAGGCTCTGAAAATGTCAGTTATGTCCAGCTGGTCTAATGTGTCATTTAAGGATGTTATTTCCTTATTGATTTTCTGTTTGGATGATCTGTCCATATCTGACATTGGGGTATTTAGGTCTCCTACCACGATAGTGTTTTGGTCTAATTTTTCCTTTAGTTCTGTTAGTAATTGCTTTACATATTTTGTAGTTCCCTGATTGGAAGCGTAGATATTAATAAGTGTTATGTCTTTTTGGCACGTGATTCCCTTTATCACTATGAAGTGTCCCTCAGTATCTTCCTTTACCACTTTTATATGAAGTCTATTTCATTCGATATTACTACTGCTACTCCTGCTTTTCTCAGAATGCCATTTGCTTAAAATATCATTATCCACCCTTTCACTGTGAGTGTATATTTCACATTGGAACTGAGATTTGTTTCTAGGAGGCAGCATATAGTTGTGGTTTTTTTTGTTTTTTTTTTTTTTATCCATTCTGCAACTCTGTGCCTTTCTATTGATGAGTTCAGTCCATTTACATTTAGGGTGATTATTGAAATATGAGGTTTTCTTATAGCCATTTTATCTACTTTCTGGTAGCTCAGTGTTTCCATTGCTTCCTGGTCTTTGTGTCTCTGTTCTCTCTAATTTGGTTGGCTTTTGTAGGTTATCCCTCCGATTCTTCTTGTTTTATGTTATATACTTCAGTTCTGAATCTTCTGTGTATAGTTACCATTACAAATATGTAAAGGATAGTTATGTATATACGGTCATCCATTTTCTTCTGTGCATGCCTTATATCCATTCCCCTTTGTAATTTTGGATCTTTGAATCTTCCCCTTTAGTCACTGTTATCTCAATTTGTCCTTATGTATGCTGAACGTTCATTACTATCCCGCTATAGCAATTATCATATTATTAATTTAAGCTTATAATGCCCTGTTTTTAGTAAGAATTGACTCTTTTGCTTCTGTTTGTCTGATAGTCATTTTACTCTTAATTATGTATTTTTTTCACTTTGTTTTAGTGAACTGTCCCTTTTTAATATTTCCTGTAGTGCAGGCCTCCTGATGGAGAAGTCTCTCAATTTTTGTATGTTTGGAAGGTCTTAATTTTTCCTTGAAAGCTAAAGGAGAAATTAACTGATTACATTATTCTAGGCTGGTAGTTGCTTTCACTTAATAGTTTTAATATTTAATTCCATTTCTTTCTGGCTCGTAAGGTCTGCACTTGAGTAGTCCAATGATAATCTAATGGGTTTTCCTTTATAAGTGTAATGGCCTGCTGAAATGTGAAAGGGTTAAAGAATAATTAAAACCTGAAACTGGACAAAGGAAGTCTATAACTTAGGCCTAGTTTCTGGAACCCCTAACCACATTCTGTTAATCATGAAACTTGTAACAATGAGCTCATATGCTAACTGCCAATTTTAGCCTGTGTAACCCTGCTTGCTTGCGTGGCATGAAAAATAATCAATTGTATATAAGCTGAAAATTACTGTTTGGCCATCGCCCATGGGAACACTGGCTATTGCCCATGGGAACATAGGCAATCACCCATAGGAACATAACATTCTAACAACAAGCTTTCTGCTTCTGTACTTCCCGCTTGCACACCTGACCAGTGGGTTGACAGGTAGTGAATAGGAGAAAGATGGACCTTTGTGTTTAAGACAGAATGAGGAATGGGATTTGAGGCTTAAAAATCTTGTATCTTGGCATTTCGGGGCTGCTCCTTTGCAAGGATAGCCGCCGGCTAATAAACTGTCTCCTGGTTAAGAGCACTCAAGTTGGGTCTGGTTATTCTGGACACAACAATAAGTATCTGTTTTCTTCTCCTAGCTGCCCTGAGGATTCTATCTTTGTTGTTGATTTTTGATAACTTTAATATAATGTGTCTTGGTGAAGGCCTTTTTGGGTTGAGATAATTGGGTGTTCTGTTGATTTCTCGAATTTCAAGCTCCAGCTCATTCCTTATATTTGGGAAATTATTGTCAACTATTTGTCTGAAAATGCTTTCTAATCCCTGCTCCTTTTCTTCGACTTTGATAACGCTCATTAATCTTATGTTTTCTCTCCTGATGGTGTCAGCTAGTTCTTGTATTTCTCTTTCATTATTTTTCATTCTTTGGTTTCTCCCTTCTTCCTTCTGATTTATTTCTAGCTTTCTGTCTTCAATATCACTGATCCTTTCCTTCATTTGATCGACTCTATTCCCCAAGCTTGCTATTTCATTTTTCAACTCTTGCAGTGTGTTTTTAATCTCTACAAGTTCTATTCTGTTCTTTTTGAGGGCTTCAATCTTCTTGCGAAAGACCTCATTCTGCTCATCTTGTTGTTTTTTTCAATTCCTGAAATAGTTGATATGACTTGTTTTGGATCTTAATGAGTTTTTTTCAGAAGTGCCTCCTGAATTCTTTGTCATTTATATCACATATTTCTGTCTGTAGCTTATTTTCTGGAGATTTCTCTCTCTTTGTAGTTCCTACCAGATAGCCCCGAGCAATCAAAGGCAGTGGCTGATGTTGGCCTACATGGGAACTCCTCCCAAGGAGTCGCAGAACCAACACATTCAGAGGCTAGTATAAGACCACAGGAGAAAAGCACTTGATTAGACCCATAAGCAGCACACTCAAAGGGTAATCTCATAAGGTACATGAGCTTGCTGGCGCAAATACAACTTTGAGGGATCAGCTCTCATACAGCAGCTCATACCTTGTGAGTGTGAACAATCCCCACAGTTAGTCAACCTGAGGGTCAATCCCACCTACTCACATGCTAACAGCAATTAGGGCTTAGCTATAATAGGAGAAGACACACATTTCATACAAAGAACACACCCAGAACCCCCAACACAGGTGATAAGGGGACTGCACCACTGGGCCGCAGAGGATGTCTACTATATAGGGCCTCCTGGCCAAGGTTGAGAGATGTAACAAATTTTCCTAATATATAGAAAACAAAAACATAGAAAGGCAACTAAAATAAGAAAACAAGGAAGCATGCCACAATAAAACAACAGAAGAAACTTCTAGGAAAAAAGAAAAACCTAAATAAAACAGAGGAAAGCAACCTACCAGAGACAGAGGTCAAAACACTGGTTATAATGATGCTCAATGAACTTAGGGAGAGAATAGATAATCTCAGTGAAAACTTCAACAGGAAGATAGTAAGCATAAGAAAGGATCAGTTAGAAATAAAGCATATAATAACTGAAATAAAGATTAATACAATAGAGGGAATCAACAGTAAATTAGATGAAAAAGACTGAATGAGTGATTTAGAATAAAGGTAGCAGAATACATCTAATCAGAACAGCAAGAAGAAAAAATAATGAGGATAGTTTAATGTGCTTCTGGAACAACATCAAGTGTGCCAACATTTGCATAATAGAGATACCAAAAGGAGAAGAGAGAAAGCAAGAAATTGAAAATCTATTCGAAGAAATAATGACAGAAAATTTCTCTAACTTGGCAAAGGAAATAGACATACAAGCCCAGGAAGCGCAGAGAGTCTCAAACAAGATAAACCTTAAAAGGCCCACACCTAGACACATCGTAATTAAAACACCAAAGGTTAAAGACAAAGAGAGAATCTTAAAAGCAGCAAGAATCATAGTTACCTACAAGTGAACTCCCATTAGACTGTTAGCTGATTTCTCAACAGAAACTTTGCAGGCCAGAGGAGTGGCATAAAATATTCAAGTTGATGAAAAAAAAAGCCTACAACTAATATTCTACCAAGCAAGGCTACAAATTAGAATTGGAGGTGAGATAAAGAGCTTCCCACAGGAAAAAGCTAAAGGAATTCATCACCAACAAGCCAGTATTATGAGAAATGTTAAGGAAACTTCTGTAGGTAAAAGGGGAGGGGACAACCCATAAATATGAATAATAAAATGGCAAAAACTATATACCTATCGATAATTGCTTTAATGTAAATAGATTAAATGTTCTAGTCAAATAACATAGGGCAGTTGAATGGATAAGAAAACAAGACCAATTTATATGCTGTGTACATGAGACCCACTTCAGATCAAATGACACACACGAACTGAAAGTAAAGAAATGGAAAAAAGATATTTCACACAAATGAAAAATTTTTAAAAAGCTGGGGTAGCAATATTTATATCAGACAAAATAGACTTTAAAAGAAAGGCTATAATAAAACACAAAGAAGAGTATTTTTAATGACAAATGGGTCAATCCAACAAGAGGACATAACCATAGTAAACATTGTCACATCCAACATAAGAGCACCTACCTATATAAAGCAAATATTGACTAACATAAAGAGAGAGATTGACAGTAATACAGTTATAGTAGGGGACTTTAACACCCTATTGACACCAACAGACGGATCTTCCAGACAGAAAATCAAAAAGGAAACAGTGGCCTTAAAAAACGCACCACGTGACATGGGTTTAATTAATATTTTCGGAGCGTTTCACCTGGAAGCAGTAGAATATATATTATTTTCAAGTGCACATAAAACATTTCTTAAGATAGACTTCATGTTAGGCCACAAAACAAATCTCAATAACCTTAAGAAGATTAAAATTATATCAAGTGTCTTCTCTGACCGCAAAGGTATGAAACTAGAAAGCAACTACAAAATGTAAACTGCAAAATCAACAAACACATGGAGGCTAAATAACATGCTACTAAACCATGAATGGGTTAACAATGAGATCAATGAAGAAATGGAAGATACTTAGAGACAAATGAAAATGAAAACACAATGTCTCAAAATCTATGGGACACAGCGAAAGCAGTCTTAAGGGGAAAAAATCATACTATTACAGGCCTATCTCAAGAAACAAGAAAGATATCAAATACACAATCTAAATTTATACTTAAAAAGCTAGACAAGGAAGAGCAAACAAAACCCAAAATGAGTATAGGTAAAGAAATAGTAAAGATCAGAGTGGAAACAAACAAAATAAAGTCTAGAAATACAATACAAAAGATCAAGGAAACCAAGAGCTGTTTTTCAAAGGCTTACCAAAATTGATAAATCCTCAATTAGATTCATAAGAATAAAAAGAGAGTGAATTCATATAAATAAAATAAAAAATGAAATAGAAGTAACTAAAGATACCACAGAAATACAATGGATGATAAAAAAAAATTATGAGCTATTATATACTAACAAATTAGATATCTAGAAAAATGGATACATTTCTAGAAACACAATCTCCTTAGACTGAGTCAAGAAAACAGAAATCTGACCTGACCTATTATCACCAACTAAATGTACTCAGTAATCAAAAAACTTCCACGAAACAAGAATTTAGACTGGATGGCACCATAGATGAATTTTATCAAACATTCAAAGAAAAATTAATACTTTCTTTTTGAAACTATTTCAAAAAATTCAAGAAAGGAAAGGCTCCCTACTTTATTTATGAGGCCACCACTACCCTGATTCCGAAAACAGACATATATTACAAAAAACAAAAGGAAAAATGTAGGCCGATATCCTTGATAAACATTGATGTAGAGATCCTGAACAAAGTATTAGCAAACCAAATTCAGCAATACATTAAAAATATCTATACCATGATCAAGTTGGATATATTCCTGGGATGCAAAATTGTTTGATATTACCAAATCAATTAATGTGATACACCATATTAACAAGTTGAAAGCTAAAAATCATGTGATCATATCAATAGATGCAGAAAAAGCATCTGACAAAATCCAGCACCGATTTATGATAAAAATGGGAATACAGAGAACAAACCTTAATGTAATAAAGGCCATATATGACTAGCCAACAGTTAACTCATACTCAATGGGAAAAGGTTAAATGCATTTTCCTTAAGATCAGGAACAAGACAAGGATGTGCACTTTCACCACTTCTATAAAACATAGTATTGGAAATCCTAGCCACAGCAATCAGACAAGAAAGAGAAATAAAAGGCATCCAAATTGGAAAGGAAAAAGTAAAACTGTCATTATTTGCTGATGGCATAATACTATATGTAGAGAACCTTGAAGATTCCACCCAAAAAACTGATAGAAATGATTAATGAATTCAGTAAACTATCAGTACACAAAGTTAACATTTAGAAGTCAGTTGCATTTTTATACACCAATGATGAACTTTCAGAAAGAGAAATTAAGAAAACAATCTCATTTACAATTGTATCAAAATAATAAAATATCTAGGAATATAAACAAAGGAGATAAAAGACTTGTTTTCAGAAAATTTTGTCATTGAAAAAAGACATTGAAGAAGATACTAAAATAAATGGAAGCATATACTGTGCTCATGGGTAGAAAAAATTAACATCGTTAAAATGGCCATACTATCCAAAGCAATCTATAGATTCAATGCAATCCTTATCAAAATACCAATGGCATTTTTCGGAGAACTGGAATAAATAACCCTAAAATTTATATGGAACCATAAATGCCACCACAATCCTGAGAAAGAAGAACAAAATTGGAGTATCATACTGCCTGATATAAACTACACTACAAGGCTATAGAAATCAAAACAGCATGGCACTAGCATGAAAGCAGATACATTGATCAATGGAACAGAATAGAGAGTATAGAAATAAATCCACACATATATAATCATTTAATCTATGACAAAGGAGGCAAGAATATACAAAGGTGTAAAGACAATCTCTTCAACAAATGATGTTGGGAAAACTGGATGGATACAAGCAAAAAAATGAAACTGGATCACCTTCTTATATCACATAGAAGAATAGACTCAAAATGAATTAAAGACTTAAATGTAAAACACCAAACCATAAAGCAAAGCAAACATAGGCAATTAATTCTCTGATATTGCTATTAGTATTTATATATATCCATCCTCAGGCAAGGGAAACAAAAGAACAAATAAAGAAACAAGACTACATCAAGCTAAAAAGTTTTTGCATGGCAAGGAAAACTATCAATAAAATAAAAATACAACCTATTGCATGGGAAAAGATATTTGCTTATCATATATCTGATAATAGTTTAACATCCAAAATTGTAAAGAACTCATACAGCTCTACAACAAAGGCAAACTATTTAATTTAAAAATTGGTAGAAGACCTGAATAGATATTTCTCCAAAAAGGAGATAAAGGTGGCCAACAGACAAATGAAAAGGTGCTCAAGATCACTAATCATACCTGTCGGAATGGCCATCATCAATACATCAAAAAAACAGCAAGTGTTGGTGAGGATGTGGAGAAAAGGGAACTCTTGTGCACTGTTAACGTGATTGCAAATTGATACAGCCATTATGGAAGAAAGTTTGGAGGTTCATCAAAAAATTAAAAATAGTAATACCTTTTGACATAGTAATGGTGCTTCTGAGTATTTATCCAAATAAACCCAAAACACTCATTCATAAAAATGTATGTACCCCTTTGTTCAAAGCAGTGCTATTCACAATAGCCAAGATATGGAAACAACTACATAACCATTAATAGACGATTAGATAAGGAATTTACAGTGTATACATACTCAGCCTTAAAAAATGAAATCCTAACATTTGCAATTGCATGGATGGACCTAGAGAGTATTATGCTGAATGAAATGTCAGACAGAGAAAGATATATACCACATGGTTTCACTCATATGCAGAATCTAAGGATTAAAATGAAGAAACTAAATTTAAAAAAAGGATGAAGTACAAATTAGTAGTTACAATACAGTCACGGGAATATAGAGTATAGCATAGGGAATTTAGTCAATATTGTTATAATGGCTATACAAAAGCCACATGGGTGCCAGAGTAGTAGGGGAAAATCACTTTATAAATTATATAAATGTCTAACCATTATACTGCATACCTAAAAGTAATGTGAAATAAAACAAAACAAAATAAAATAAAACAAAAAATTCAAATTTTCTTTCTTGTCCACAATCTAAATTTGCTAATTTAAAATGCATATTGTAGTTTCTTCTTTCATGTTGGAATATTTCTGTTCATGATTTATATACTTTTTACTGTTATGATATATTGAAGATACTTAATAAAATGTGTGACACCATAAAAACTTATTTTTAAACTTAAAACTAAAAATCTTGTGAAAAATTCTGAAGGGATAGAAGGCAAAAATTAGACAAATACATTATATCAGGTATATTAGGCTAAAAAAATGAAAGCACAAATTACAGTGACTTTAATAAATAAATGTTAATTTTTCTTATTTAATAAAAAATGGATGCTGATATTTGCTGCTATTGTTTCAACTGCTCAATCACACTATCACCAATCCCTGCTTTTTATATTTTTGCATTTTCAGTCTCAGTATGCACACCTTTCTTTTTTATATTTGTCACCTCATAGATAGCTGTTGGAGCTCCAGGCATCTTATCCAAAAAACAAAAGGAAAGAAGAAGTACCAGTGTCAGCTACATCTTTCTTTTAAATAAAGTTTAAAATTCCCCTTACATTTATTAGGCAAAAATGAGATATATGACTACTCTTAGCTACAAACAAACAAACAAACAAACAAAAAAAACAAAATAAAAAACTGATAAATCAAACACATGACAAAAAATGCAGAAACATTTCTTTGGCTGGGCTTGTTTTCAGCTTGAAATAAAATTGGGTTATCATAACAAAGAAAAATGAGTTCACTATTGAGCAGGCCACTAGAAAAATGCCCATTCTTTTCTTAATTGGGGTTGAGTGGTATATCAGAACCATTTTTAAAGCACATTTGATTTATAAATGATTTTTGGTAAATGAAAATAAAATATAAAAACAAAAATCATCAATTTTCTTTGGTCAAGATAGCAGAGTAGATAAATGCTGTGCTTATCTCCTCTCATGACCACCTCGAAATTACAACTAAACTACAAAACAACTATGATTGAAAATCGCATGAAGTGTGACTGAACAGAAGTCTTGCAACTGAAGACACATAAGAGGCCACCTTGAGACTGATAGGAGGGGTAGAGATGCAGAACAAGTTGGTCACACACCCACTTGTGGTTAAAAATTAGAAGTATCTCAGCTGAAGAGGTTTCCCCCTGAGAAACAAGGGGTCCCAGCTTCACACTAGGTCCCAGTTCAGGGTTTCAGTGCTGGGAAGAAAGCCCTACAAATTTTGGCTGTGAGCCAGCAGAGATTGTGGTTGAATGAGACAAAAGGTAGCTAGAATTCCTTTAAAAGGGCCTGTACATAGATTAATTTGCTGAAGGACCCAATTGCTCTGAGCTGATATACAGAGAGGACCTGAGTTGTCTGGCTTCAGAGAGAGGGCTGGAGGGGCAGCTTTCTCCCAGACAGAAGTGCTGGTAGAATCTATTGTTTCTTTATTTAGTTCTCCCCCATTCCCAGGGTGCAGATGCAGGGCGGTCACCATATCTGAGTCTCCATCAACCTGGCTAACAATGGTCACCATTGTTAGCTCCTTGGTGATACCCTTAGCTCACCCTACCCAACTTGCAGGCTCACCAAGCCGCATCAAGGGACTTTTCCATACAAATGGACTTTACTTTCTTAACTTATGCTACAAAATTTTCTAAAATCTCTCAAAGGTATACAAAACCCAAACAAGCAATATCTGGCCTCAGCATGCCCTATACCTCTCACTGAGTAGCCTCAAGCCTGGCACTAGAAGCAGTCAGGCTTAGTTCATGCCTTGGTCTCTCTCTAAGTTCAGTGTGAGTGGTGGTGGCCATCTGCATATTACTTGGTGAGTTATTCCAGGTGGCCCTGGGCAGGACACAGTTTGCAGCTGAACTTGGCCTGTGGTGGAGCTCCTCCCTGAAGGCCCCCAAACCAGCATGTCTGGCGGCCAGCTTTAGACTAAGCTGGAGCACCATCTGTGGCTACATATGAGGACAACACACATGAAGCACTGACTGGGCAGGCACCAGAGCCCTGCTAAAGTGGATGGATCCTGCTCCATAGGGTCAGTCCCTTGCTGGTCAGTTCTCACAACCAATCAGCCTGAGGGGCAGTACCTCCCACTGATGTCAAACAGCAACCAAGATTCAACTACAATAGAAGAGCACATACAAACTATACAAGGAACATATCTCGAGCACCTGGCTCAGGTGACCAGTGATGACTGTGCCGCAGTGATGTAGTAGCCCCAAAGCTACTACATAAGACCACTCTACTAAGACTGAGAGACATAGAAGCTCTACCTAATACAGAGAAACAAACACAAGAAGGCAGCCAAAATGGGAAGACAAAGAAAGATGTCGCAAATGAAAGAGCAGAACAAAACTCCAGAAAAAATAAATGAACAAAATGGAGACAAGCAATCTATTAGATTCAGAATTCAAAACACTGGTTATAAGAATAATCACTGAACTTAGAGGAAGAATAGATAAACTCATGAGAACTGTAACAAAGAGATAGGAAATGTTAAAATGGAGACAGAAAATATAAAAAAGAATCAGTCAGAAATGAAAAAATATAGTAACTGAAATGATAAATACCTCAGGAGAAATCAATAGTAGATTAGATGATGCAGAGACACGAAGCAGCAATTTAGAAGGTAAGGTAGCAGAAAATACCCTATCAAAAACAGTAACAAGAAAAGAATAAAAACATGTGAGCATAGTTTAGGGCACCTCTCAGACAACATTAAACATACTAACATTCACATCATAAGGGTACCGGAAGAAGTAGAGAGAGAGCAAGAAGTTGCAAACTTATTTGAAGAAATAATAATAGAAAACTTTTCTGACCTGGCAAAGGAAATCAACATACAAGACCAGGTAGCTTAGAGTTCCAAACAAGATGAACCCAAACAGGCCCACACCAGGACACATCATAATTAAAATACCAAAGATTAAAGACAAAGTGAAAATCTTAAAAGCAGCAAGAGAAAAGCAGTTAGTTTCCTACAAAGGAACTACCATAAGATTACCAGCTGATTTCTCAACAGAAATTTTGTAGGCCAGAAAGGATTGGCCAAAAATATTCAAAGTGATGAAAAGCAAGGACCTACAATCAAGATTACTCTACCCAGCAAAGCTATCATTTAAAATTGAAAGACAGATCAGGAGCTTCCCAGACAAGAAAAATCTAAAGGAATTTGTCAACACCAAACCAGTATTGCAAGAAATGTTTGAGGAATTTCTTTAAGAAGAAGAAGAAGAAAAGATACAAAATATGACTAATAAAATGGTTATAATTACATATCTAGCAACAATTACTTGAAATGTAAATGGATTAAATGCTCCAATCAAAAGATGTGATGGAAATGGTTAAGAAAACAGGACCATTATACATGTTGCCTTCAAGAGACTCACTTTGGATTAAAAGACATATATAGACTGAAAGTAAAGGGATGGAAAAAGATATTTCATAAAAATGGAAACAATAAAAAAACTTGAGTAGCAATATTAATATCAGATAACAGGAGACAATGAAGTACCCAGTAATTCCACTTCCAGGTTTTTATTTGAATAAACTCAAAACAGCACTTCCAAGGGACTTGTGTTTTCAAGTGTTCTTCACTAATGAATGAATGGATAAAGAAAAGGTTGTACATACAATGGACTATTACTCAGCAATATAAAAGAATAAAATCTTACCATCTGCAACAACATGAATGGACCTTTCGGGTGTTGTGCTGAGTAGAGTAAGTCAGACAGAGAAAGACAAATGCCATATGAGTTCACTTACATGTGGAAATCTAAAGAACAAAATAAATGAACAAACAACAGAAATAAATTTTAAACACAGAGAACATTTTGCTGGTTGCCAGATGGAAGGATGGTTGGGAAAGGTTGGCAAAAAGTGTGAAGGAATTAAGATATACAAATTGGTAGTTACAAAATAGTCATGGTGATGTAAAATATTACATGAGGAATACAGACAATAATAGTGTAATAACTACATATGGTGTCAGATGGATACTAGGAGTGATCACTTTGTAAGTTAAATGTCTAATTACTACATTGTACATCTGAAACTAATGTAATATATTATGCCAGCTGTATTTAAAAAATAAAAAAAAGTTAAAAAAGAAAACTATCTACACCAATTAACATACTGTGGGGATCTTTCACCATAGAGGAAAAACAATTCAAGAAGGCTTTCATCCGCCACTGGAAAAGAATATGACATGACAAGGATCACACAAATAGAATTTGTATCAGTTGACACTCTCTAAGAATTCCTTTTTAGGCAAATATGTAGAAGATGAGTATCAAGCACAAAATCTAAAGCCAAAATGTCTGAAGAGAGTAATGTTCTATATTTAATACTCTAACAAAGGTATGTTATGATATGTTCTGATCATTTTTAAAAGGAATGTGAACTTCACTGACTCAGCTCAATGATACGTTGGCAGAATTTTAGATCAGATAATTGGAAATGCTAAACTTCCTAGCTAACTCACTACTTTCTCTACATAATTACACAAGGATGCCTGAAGCTTTGCTTATCAAATATTTCCTAGAGAACCCAGTTAATCCTCCAATCTTAGCTGGGTAAGAATGAATTTGATGCATGGTTAATAGAATAGGCATATCTGTTAAAAAAGCATATAATCATATTGATAATGACAAAATGATAATAATGATATGGTTTACCATTTATTGAGTGTTTACTGTGAGCTGACTGGCCGGACAATGAAACTCATACAGTTCCCAAGGACATACTTAGCACTGAATTTTCTTAGAGAAATATAGGATAAACACAACATGCCTGCAGAGCATCAGGAATTTCTGAAAGGTGTGCTGAAAGCAGACAAGGGGTATTCTTTAGGATTTAAAGTTATAGCTCAAGTGTGAGGATATGATACTCATGCAAAGGGGTGCATGATCTACCTTGACTTACAATTTCTTATAAAAATTTCATGGGTATCCATAGCTTCCAGAGTTTCCTGCAAAAGACATGCCAAGTTAGAAAATTAGCCTAAGGTTATGATTTACAGCCAGATATTTATAATACTTTTTTATTCTCCCAGTTCAGAGGAATTTTACCAACGAGGGGTCATTTGTACCACAGCTATGTTGCTTAGTGACATTTATCAGGGTTTCAACATACCAGAACTAGAAAGTTAACCCAAGGTGAAAACTTTCAGAGTATATGTATATCAAATTATCACATAGTACACTTTAAATATCTGACAATTTTACTTGTCAACTAGACATCAAAGAAGCTGGGATAAAGGATTAATCTAAGATAAAATTTATCTACAAAGAGGAAAGATTTTGTTAAACCTTTACTTGCATAAACATTATTTATTTAATATTCACAACAAGCATATGAGGTAGGTAATATTATAAAAGGGATTTATTAATGGTGAAATCAGGATGCAACTGAAATTTCTTGGTTCTAGGTACAGAATTAACCACAAAACTTCATGTTTTTCATAACTCTATGAAAGGAAAACAAAATGTAATAAACAGAGGGTAAACTGAGCCAATCTCAGATGAATGTTTCTTTAAAAGACTATTTAGAAATTTCATGACAAAAAAGCAATTTAAACTTCTTTAAGTGTAAGATTTATTTTTGTAATTTTATTTTAATGTTGTTTTGTAATTTTATTTTAGGTGCTGGAAAACCTAAAGTGGTTATTGATTAAGTAGTTTTCCTTAATGGAAAATTTTCTTTTTTTTCAAAGCCTACTTTAGAAATTTTCTTTTTTTTCAAAGCCTACTTTAGAAAGGGCAAACATGTACCGATTGATAATTTGTGTTTATGAGTATTTGTTCTATAGCATATTTTTAATTCTTTCACACATCCCACATCTAAAGAAACACTGAATTCATTTCTAATACACTAAAATTTGGATGAATTAGCCTGGAGTGATAGTGTGAAAATCTCTCTAAGCAATTTAAGCAAATTTCCAAAAATCAAAAATACTTGGAAGAATGCCTATATTTCAGGCTTTCAACCTGAGACATTTAACTCACTGCAGAGATATCTGCATTCCACCTCTCATTTCTTCAGCTGTGTCTTAGGAAGACATTTTCTGTTCTTGTGGTCATTTGTCTCAAGGGCAAATTTTAAAATATTTGACAGCTGGTATAACCTAGGCACCAACTGGTTGAAACAGATGCTGACCACATGCTGGTTCTGAGTCCAACCTATATAAAAGTTTTTTAAAAAAATTTATTTCACCTCTTACCTGAGTGGCAGTCATTAGATTAACCAGCTTTGTCTTTCATTGAGAGTCCAAGAGAAAGCTGCAGATGAATATTTAGCCATATTCATTGGTGCACACATGGCTGAATATCAGCACTATGTCATTTTTCCTTTTTTGATTTGCAGTGGTTATGAGAATTGTAGTGGTAAAGAGTATTGATTAGGTGACATGAGTTTTAGTTTTGGAAGTATAATTGTAATTTTGTGTTTTTTCATGGAAATCTTTGAGAATTTGGAACTTTGGAAATGCCAAAATAAAACGTACATAATTGTCTTGACATATCCATCAGAAAGTGATTTTCTTATATTTTTTGCACTTATAAAATAGTAAGTTTAGTCTAGAGAATTGCAAACTTGTATTAAACAAGATTTCCTAGGAAGTTAAAAATTATGCATGGCAGGGTTGCACCCTAGACATATTCTATCAGACTCTCCATAGCTTTTTCTGGGACTCTGCATTTTAAAAAACCTCCAGGTGATTCCTATGTAGGCAGCTCAACCTTAGTTTCAATATCCTTATAAAAGATCAATGATTCATTAACTTTTGTTTACATCAGAAGGTTTCCAGAAACAGTGTACTAATTGATATTTATGTTCTCTTTAAGTCTATTTTATGATTCCTGGAAGTGTCACTATTAAGACTCTGTTTCTTCTTTTCTGCCAGATTCTGTCGTACTTCAATCTGTGACAGCCCTAAGATATTGGCATCTGCCTAGCACTGCTTTTCTGAGGGCATCCTTCACCTCCTTGTTCCTCAGGCAGTAAATAGCTGGATTGAAGAATGGTACAATGACAGTGTAGAGCACAGAGATAATCTTGTTGTGGTTGAAAGTATACATGGCTCGGGGCCTTGCATAGGTGAAGAGTGTGGAGGAGTAGTAGATGACAACTACTACCAGGTGAGAGGCACAAGTGGAGAAGGCTTTGTGGCGTCCCTGGGTAGTAGGAATCCTCAGGATGGCTACAATTATGGCAGCATATGATAAAACCACAGCCAATAGAGGAAAGAGAATCATGACCAGGGCCAAGAGAAAGTCAACTAGTTCTGCTTGTTCCTTGTCAGAGCAGGTGAGGTTAAGTAGTGGGGAGATATCACAGAAAAAGTGGTTGATGATGTTGGGTCCACAGTAGGACAGTTGGGAAATAAAAAGAAGCTTCATCATGGAGCTAAAGAAGCCACCACCCCAAGATGAAGCTGCAAGACGAGTGGCCAGGCTGGAAGGCATAAGACTGGGATAACGGAGGGGTTCACAAATGGCCAGGTAGCGGTCATAGGCCATGATTGCCAACAGGACACACTCAGTGCATGCTAAGGCAATGAAGAAATAAAGTTGAGTCATACAACCTATAAAGGAGACTCTACAGTCCTGGGTAAGAAATGCTCCCAAGAGTCGGGGAACAGTGACATTGATGTACCATAGCTCTAGGAAGGAGAGATGGCCAAGGAAAAAGTACATTGGGCGATGAAGGCTTGGTGTAAGCCAGATCGTGGAAACAATGAGTGCATTTTCCAACAATGTCAACAGATAAATTGCAAAGAAGAGGGCAAAGAGGAGCAGCTGGAGTGGTGGAGAGGTAGGGAAACCCACCAAAACAAACTCTTCTATGTGGCCTCCACTCAAATTTCTCATGATCTGTGTCCACTTGACTACCTGAAAAAGTAACAGGAAGAACAAGATGTTGAAAGATAGATAGACCAGACTGCCAATAACCCTTCATATTACAACTTTCTGAAAAGCGCAATAATATATTATCAATTATTATTACATCTTTTTATTCCTTTGTTGTTTTATCTCCCACCTCAGGGGAAAAATTATCAGACTTAAAGATTGTGCTCAGTAACTTAACAATCTTAACTACAGTGGGTTTTTGATAAATGATTGCTGAGTGACTTTAGAACAAGTTAAATATTTTAGTTCTTGTTTTCTTACTCATGAAATGCTCTTCCTTCACTTTCCACAAACCCCTAAGCCCCATGGCAGCCTCACTTAATATTTGTTGAGTGAACAAATAAAGGAAGAAGTGACAGCAGGGTGGAGCCTGAGGATTAATCTCTCAAGGTAAATTGGACTAAGAGTAGGTAGTAACTCAAATATATTACTTGAATTATAATGTGAAGTAACACAAGAATAGGAAGGTTTGGGGAGTATTTATTCACAGTTGGAGGAATAATTCAGTATAGAGATGATAAAAGGAGTTCTCCAGAAAGGAGCCATTTTTCCATTTATTTTATTTGTATTTTTGAGCACATTCTCTGTACCAGAATTAGGTTGTGTCATTCCTAGGCTGGTGTGGTAGGTTGAAAAATGAACCCCAATAAATAAGGTGTCTATGTTCTAATCCCTGGAACATATAAATGTTACATTGTATGGCAAAGATTTTGCAGGTATGATTAAGTTAAGGATACTGAGATGATAGATAACCCTGCATTATCCAGGTGAACTTTAAATGCAGTTACAAGGGTCCTTATAAGAAAGAGGCAGAGGGAAATTTAAAAGAGACATAGAGAGAAGAAGGCACTCTAAAGATGGAGCACAGAGAGATTTAAAGATTGGCTCTGAAGATTGGCCACAAGCCAAAAAATGCCAGTAGCCAACAGAAGCTAAAAGAGGCAAGCAATGTGTGAAGGGCGCAATGCCTTGCCAACACTTTGAATTTGGCCAAATGATATTGATTTCAGACTTCTGGCATTCAGAACTTCAGGAGAATAAATCCCTGTTTTAAGCTATTAAATTTGTGGTAGTTATAACAGTCTCAGAAAAATGACATAGTGAGGCATCAAAGTGAAAGAAGCAGTCATATTCCTCACAACCATCTTTCTGTGCCTTCCCAGTCTCCTATCAATATTTCCAGTGGTCTGGCATCTCCAGAGGGCGTCTGGAAAAATTATAAATCTAATTGAGATTGAACCACATGTTAAATATTATCAAGCATTTTCATTTTTGGTGAGACTAAGTATTTGTCTTCACATTTTATTTTCCTTAAGCAACTTAAAAAAACAATATACCAGATTGCATAATTTTAACTTGACATCTATTTTTATCATACATTTAAATGATTACAGAGAATCTAATTTCACTATACTGTGAGTATTGACATTGGAATAAAACTATTATATCAATCCTTTAGGTGTTCAGTGAAATCTAAATATTGATGCTATGATACCACTAATTGTTTAAAAAATTACATGAATGCATGTGTTTTTAAAAATGGAAATTTCGCATTATTTTTCTAACTGAACTCATAATTCATGATATTACAATATATTTTTATAACTTCAAGGCTTTTATTGATTTCTCTGTCTCTACTTACTTATAAATCTTTTGTTGTACTATTGAAGCTGTTTTTAAAACTATGTTCTTCCAGTTATTATTATATAATTAGCATACATTTTACTAAAGCAAGACAAATTTTAAAAATAAGCAACATTTTAGAAATGTATTAAATGCAATATACATGTGATGTATTACTGAATTGTATACTTGAAACCTATATAATTTTATTAACCAATATCACCTCAATAACAAATAAAATAAAAAATAAATTCATTAAAATATATTTTTTTAATAATGCGGATTGTACGTTTTTTTTCAATTCTTATGTGCATACATGGAGACTACTTATTAACGAATTGTGCACACGTGGAGACTACTTATTAACATAGTAATAAAGTTTTCAGCATCAATTCCATTCTTTTCATTTTGGAGTTACAAACACCAAGAAAACTAATTCCATAAATAAATGACATTGATAGACCATGGCTCAAGGGATAAAAGTTGTTTTGTTATAGTAATAATAGTAAATTATTTGAACTTTCCATTAGTTATATGCTAGAAATTACACCGTGATCTATCATCAAAATGTTTTTTTCTGATCTATTAGCTGACAACTCAATTAGCTTTCAATTGTGTTTAAAAAATCATATTGAAGTGGGGAGGTTTTGGTTAAGATGATGGAATAGGTCAATGGTGTGCTCCCCTCCTCCCAAGACCACATCAAAATTACAACTAAACTATTGAATAACCATCACTGAGAATTGCCTGAAGACTAGCTTAACAGAAGTCCTATAACTAAGGGCATATAGAAGAAGCCACCTCAAGACTGATAGGAGGTGAGGAGATGTAGAACAGGCTGATTCCATATCTACATGTTGTGGTTAAAAATCACACTATCTCAGTTGTGGAGGTCTTCTCTGAGGAGCGAGGGGTCCAAGACTCCACCAGGCTCTCCATCCCAGGGTTCCAGCGCTGGGAAGAGAAATCCCCACAATTTGGGCTGTGAAAATCAGAGGAAATTGTGGCTAAGTGAGACAAAGAGCTGCTAGAGTTTCCAGCTTTCCTCTTAAAGGTCCTGGGAATAGATTTACTCATTGATGAACTCACTTGCTCTGAGTTCCAGCACTGGGGTAGCAGCTTGAAGGGTGTTAGAAACATATGAGGAAGAACTAAATTGTCTGGCTTTAAAGAAAAGACTGGAGGGGCAGGTTTTTCTCAGAAGTGCTGGCAGAAACCATTGTTCCTTTATTGAACCATCCCCTCACCAGCCTATACACACAGGTGTGTGCTATATCTGAATCTCCATCAATATAGGCAATATCATTCACCCATCCCTGGTGATCTGCTGAGACCTTGCCGTGCCCAACTTGTTGGTCTACCCAAACCACTTCCAGTGCTGTTTCTAAACAAATAGCCTGTCTTGGATCATGCTGTGCACTTTACTAAAATCTCTCAAAGATTCACAAATCCCCAGCTAATAGTATGTAGCCTAGGCATGTCCTGTACCTCTTGGTAAGCAGCCTCAAGCCAGAAGAGATTGGCATGAAATATTCAAAGCGATTAAAAGCAAGGACCTACAAACAAGATTACTCTTTCCAGCAAAGCCATAATTTAGAATTAAAGAACAGATGAAGAACTTCCCAGACAAAAAAAAGCTATAGGAGTTCACTACCACCAACCTAGTATTATAAGAAATGTTAAAGAAACTTATTTAAGAAATTTATTATAAGAAATGTTAAAGAAACTAATTTAATAAGAATATATATAAATATGAATAATAAAATGGCAATAATTACATATCTATCAGCAATTACTTCAAATGTAAATGGATTTTATGCTTCAATCAAATGACATAGGGTAGCTCTATAAGAAAACAAGACCCTTACATATTCTGCCTATAAGAGACCAACCTCATAACAAGACACACCTAGCCTGAAAGTAAAAAAATGTTAAAAGATATTTTATGAAAATGCAAAAAAAGAACCAAAAACCTTGAGTAGCAATACTTATACCAGACAAAACAGACTTTAAAACAAAGGCTATAACAATAGACAAAGAAGGAACCAGTTATTTCATTTCTGTGTATTTTATCTGAAGAAACTCAAAACACTGCTTTGAAGAGACACGTGAATCCAGTGCTCATCGATAGACAATTGGATAAAGAAGTGCTACATATATATAATGGAATATTACTCATCCATAAAAAAGAATGATATTGTGTCATCTGCAACAACATGGATGGACCTGAAGGGTATTGTGCTGAGTGAAATAAGTCAGACAGAAAAAGAAAAAAACACTTGATTTTACTTATATGCAGAATCTAAAAAATAAAACAGATGAACAACAACAACAAAAAAAAAACAGAAATAAACTCATAGATACAGAAAACATTTTGATGTTTGCCAGGTTGGAGGGAAGGTTGAGGGGATGGTTGAAAAATGAGAAGGAATTAAGAAGCACAAATGGGTGGTTACAAAATGGTCATAGGTATGTAAAGTATAGCATAGAGAATACAATTGATAGTACAGTAATAAGTACATATGATGTCAGAAAGGTATTAGACTTATTGGGGTGATCACTTCCTAAATTATATAAATGTCCAATTACTATGCTGTACGCCTGAAACTAATATGATGTTGTATGTCAAATGTAATTGAAAAATTTTAAAAAAGTTAATAAAAAGAATCATATTGGAAACCACTGACTTGATAAAGAATGTATTACCAGTTATTACTCATTCACTTTCTTAGCATTGACATCAGCACTGTCACTAACCTACACTCTGGGACTCTTCCACACAGTAAGATTCAGTTATGCTTCTTTGTACACAGAGAGAAAAAGTTTGAAAAAAGAAACAAATACTTTCTTAAGCAGACCAATTTTAAGAGCTGTTAAGGGAGTTGAAGATCAGGATGATTCCTTTGGAATGATTCATACCTAGATCTCAGAAAGTCTTTTTGTACAACCCAGTGCACATAAACCCAAGTTTGGAAAACTGATTTAATGTGTCAGTTATTTTTCTTTACAGAAAGTTTGGAGAGGATATATTAGAGGTAAGTGTGAGGACAGGATAGGAAGGAAGCACAGAACACTTTAGGGCTGGGTAATAATGAGGATGGGAAAAACTAAAATGATGGCTGGCAACACCCAAGAGCCAAAGCAAGTGATTTTCAGAGGCCGAAATACACTGGATGGAAAATCTGTAAAGGGACCAGTCTTCATTCTCTATTCTCAGTATACAGAGCAGTGCCTAGAACATAATGGCACTCAAAAAACAGTAGAATGAGATTCAGTCTTGATTTGTATAATTTTGAATAATTTACTTCATTCCTAAGACATTTTGTAAATTACATAAACTGAATAAAAACTGCAGTTCTTTCTGATTGTAGCACTGCATAAATTTTGGTTGAAATTCCAAATTGGCCCAGAATCATCCCTGAGGGAGAAGAGAGAGTTGTTAGAAAATTAGGTGGAGAGCGGGAAGTAGCCTGGGAAGCTCACTATCTGGTTCACAGAATTTTTTTAAGTCAGTCTTTCTCTGCAGCCCTCTGTGGCTTAAATTGTCTGCTGATTCGAATGCAAGATTGCAAGTAGAGTCTCTTGTACCCAGAAGTACTCATGAACCTAACTCCTGCCCACTCATTAAAATCACTTTACATCATCATCTTCATAGGTTTCCAATGTAGTTGTTGAAAACAGAATGCTGTTTGCTATTTAGACTAGCCTGTGATTTCCAGGGATTTTCTTTTCCAACCAGAGCAACTTTGGCCTGTAACCCCTACCAGCTACTGTCTCTCTACATTCTGCTACAAATCTGCCCTTCTTTTCTGAGAAGGCTCTCCTGGATAGACTGCATCTGAATCTTGATGCTCAGATCCCTCTGGTAGCTCCGAGTATATCAGTGTACTGTGTGTACTGAACTCTTGTGTTTTTTTTTGTTGTTGTTGTTATTCCTTTTTGTTTATTTGTTTACTCTAACTTCTGGACTTTATCTTTCCTCTCTTGTCAGTCTTGGAACAACATTCCTCCTCTACTGGCACTTCAAAGTTTTTATGATATCAAGACAGCATTCTACCATCAGAGCAGTATGGGAAAGATGAGCCTGGAATTTCAATATTCACACAGTGATAAACTCTTTAAATGCAGACTTCTTATTTGACAGGGTAATTTTTAAAAAATAATTAATGAGAAAAATCTTGAAGATTTCTTTCATTGAATTTCCTCATGAAACCAAGAGCAGCTCTTTACCCATAGTTCTTTTCAGGACTAAATGATATTAATGATATTGTACAATTTATCTTTTTCTCGATCTTGAATGCCACTTTTAATGATCGCCCTCCATTCTTCATCTACCAACCGGCAATTATTATTTACCTACAGTCATGTCAGAGTTCTTTAAGAAACCACTCTGTTTTCTACTTCTGGTCTTTTGCACATAATAAGCATCATAAACATCAGTTCTTCTGTGAAGACTTTGTTCAGTAGATCCCTCACATATGCTATTGTGACTATAACTCTATTAACAGATCTACAAGGTAATTATGTATTGACCTAGAATTTTTATCCTCAAAAGAAACTCTCACTTTTTAAATTCACATTAAGTTCAGTGCTTTGCACATAGTATGTACTCAGTAAATCTTTATTGAATAAGTTTATAAATAAAAAATATAATAATTTAGGAGTTTGGGGAAACAATGTTCTTCTATTTCATAGATAGAAGGCTGAATCTGTTTTTTTTTTTTATTAAATAAGGATGCTTCTGCTCTTACTGCTAACATCTGTCATTAGACTATGTGAGTATTAGAGACAATTTAAGTGAGAATGATTGCTCACAATATCAAACATACTTATTTTAAAACACATTGGTGATTCCATAGGTCTATGGGCTTGAACCATGCAAGTGTCACTTGGATCACTCCAATAGATTATTTATAGCAACATAACTGCCTGTATTCCTGTCTAACCTCTTAGATTTACATAAATAAAGCCTGAACAGTACATTACACGAACCCCAATGTCTCTTCTCAGGAAACCACATAAACCTTGTCCAGAGACATGGCAGGGCCCTGGACACAGGCATATTTCATTTTCAGAGTAAAATTAAGTTTGTTTTGTTTTCCTAGAATTCTTCATTTGGTCATTATAAACTGAATGATCATAATTTGCTCAGTAAATAATTTGGAGAATCAATAACTGAAGGTTACTGTCTTAGTCTGTATCCACATGGCATACAATGAAGACATGATAAAATTGATTACTATGTACAAGGCACTGAGTACTTTTCACATGGTAGTTTAATCCTCATAGCAGCCCAAAGAGTTTAAGCACTTTTATCTATATTTATAAATGGCACAAAGAGAGGAGTGTTTTTTTTTTAAGGTCATACATCTAGGAAATTGTGGGGTTGGGAATAAATCCAGATATTTTGGCCATGGAGGTATCACAGTATGGCAGTAAACTTTGTCATTACTATATATATCTTCCATAGAAATAAGTAGATGTTCATGGATATAGTCAGATGGAATCATTCATATGAAAACAAAGATTTTCTTTCTTTCTTTCTTTCTTTCTTTCTTTCTTTCTTTCTTTCTTTCTTTCTTTCTTTCTT